>NC_138202.1:90335967-90470967 GCF_964194415.1 Vipera berus | reverse complement strand
ACAACAATGCAGTCCTCTAATTTCAAAGTAAAATGGTCTTGCTGCTTTACTTTGGTCTACTTCAGAGTCATTCCAAGCATTTGCCCACAAAGTCTGTAAGAACTAGAAAGAGCTCTCCTTCACCTCCATGGCCCAATATATATATATGTTTTCTGAGGTTTTCGCGGGTGTTTGTATGTGGATCTTTGGTCATTCGGGTTTTTTCCCGCGTAGACACTCATCTCCAGAACAAAACACCTAGCTGACGAACAACACCTAAAAACCGAACTACACACTCTCACTAATGTACTAACAGCCAATGGATTCCAAAGAAACACGATTACCAACTTAATCCGAAGAGAGACACCCACAAAAACCCAAGACAGAGAACAAGAAAATGGCAAAGCCCTCCTCCCATACTTAAAAGGGACCACAGACAGAATCAGCAAGGTCCTCCAAAAACACAACATCAAAACAGCATTCTACACAGACAGAAAAATATCCACCATCCTAAGAAACCCCAAGGACATAATTGGGTTAGAAAACCAAGGAGTATACGAAATCCCATGCACCACCTGCCCCACCACATACATCGGACAGACCAACAGAAGAATAAGTGCACGCATTGAAGAGCACAAAAACTCACTCAGAAAGGGAGAACAAACTTCATCCCTGGTCCAACACTTTGAAGCCACGGGACATGAAATTGATTTTAAAAAAACCAAAACTATCGCCAAAATTGAACATTTTAACAACAGAATAATCAGAGAAGCCATTGAGATAGAAAAACGCCCCCACAGCATGAACAAACGAGATGATACCTCTCGCCTACCAGCCATTTGGAAACCCACCTTGATTGACAGACGAGGCCCAACCACCAAGAATGATACCAGACCCAAACTCATGATAACATCACATGACATCACCACCACACAACCATTCAAAAAGCAAATCCGAACCCACAATGATAACGAGGCACAACCACAAAACAGAAACCTAACTACAGCTGCAACATCAGCCACTTTAAACCCCTCCAAACCACACAATAAGCAAACTGACACCACTATAAAAACATGGCACCACCACAAACACGAAGCCGAGCAAAAGCAGCACAACTCACCAGCTCAGGTCTAGAGCTGGCAGCTGAGACCAGCCCATCCACTCAGAACACACCCCCACCCAATCAGAACACACCCACCATTCAAAACACACTCCCACCCAATCAGAACACACTTGGTCCCCCACCCAATCAGAGCACACCTCCACCCACAGAACACACCCCCTCTGGCAGTTTAAAAAAGAGGAACAAACAGCCACATGCTTCTCCCAGAAGAAGGAAGCTAAAGCCACCAGCCTGATGATGACGGATGGGATTCCGTCGATACGTTGCGCCTACTGTAACTTTTTGGATTGCTAACAAAGAATTAAAGGGAGACTGATATGCATTTCAAACTTATTTGTTCTCATCAGTCAGCCATACCCTTCTGAGATTCGAACCTGGGCCGATTGCACCTTAGGCAATTGTTCTAACCTTTAGGCCACTGGCTCTTTCTCGCTTTGTTAGCTGAGAAGCAAGGGAGATATGTGTCCCATGTTTGGGGCCTAGCAAGGTATTCCAAATACTTAACAAACACTTAATATATATATATATATATATATATATATATATATATATATATATATATATATATATATATATATATATATATATATATATATATATATATATATATATATATATATATATATATATATATATATGTATATATATATATATATATGTATATATATATGTATGTATATATATATGTATGTATAAATATATGTGTGTGTATATATATATATATATATATATATATATATATATATATATATAGAGAGAGAGAGAGAGAGAGAGAGAGAGAGAGAGAGAGAGAGAGAGAGCAAGGTAATCTAAATAGTTAACATTTGAAACATATCTTCCCTTGCAGAAAAAGCTAACAGAGCGAGAGAGACCTTGTGGCTTAGAGGCAAATAACACTGCCTAATATGCAATCAGCCCAGGTTCGAATCTCAGAAGGGTATAGCTGACTGATGACGACTAAGGAGTCAGAAATGCATCTCAGTTTCCCTTTAATTCTTTGTTAGTAATTTACACAAATATATATATTTATGCGGCTCGGGAAGGTACACGAGGCTGGTTCCATGCAGTAATAACTGCTTCCTTGAAGGAGGGCGTCTTTCCTGCCGCCTTGAAGGAGGCGGTGGTGAGACCCGTTCTCAAGAAGCCTGCTTTGGACCCAGCTGTTTTAAACAACTACCGTCCAGTCTCCAACCTTCGCTTTCTGGCGAAGGTTGTTGAGAGCGTGGTGGCGCATCAGCTCCCTCTGTTCCTGGAGGAAACTGATTATCTGGACCCGTACCAATCGGGCTTCAGGCCCGGACACAGCACGGAGACGGAATTGGTCGCGCTGGTGAATGATCTCTGGAGGGCTAGGGACAGGGGTTGCTCCTCTGTCCTGGTCCTATTAGATCTCTCAGCGGCGTTCGATACCATCAACCATGGTATCCTACTGCGGCGTCTCAGGGGGCTGGGAGTGGGAGGCACCGTTCTACGGTGGTTCTCCTCCTACCTCCAGGGCCGCTCGCAGTCGGTGTTGACAGGAGGGCAGAGATCCGCCCCGAGGTCTCTCATTTGTGGAGTTCCTCAGGGGTCGGTTCTCTCGCCTCTCCTGTTCAACATCTATATGAAGCCGCTGGGCGAGATCATTCGTGGTTTTGGGGTGGGGTATCATCAGTACGCTGATGATACCCAACTTTTTCTTTCCACCCCGAACCAACCCAGTGATGCCCTCTCCGTGATGTCCCGGTGCCTGGAGGCGGTTCGGGTCTGGATAGGGAGAAACAGGCTCCGTCTCAATCCCGCCAAGACTGAGTGGCTGTGCATATCGGCATCTCGGGTTAACCAAGTTATTCCTTCCTTAATGATGGGGGGTGAGGTGTTACCCCCCGTCGATAGGGCTCGCAACTTGGGCGTCCTCCTGGATTCACGGCTCAATTTCGAAGACCATATTGGAGCCGTGACCAGGGGGGCTTTTGCTCAGGTTCGCCTGGTGCGCCAGTTGCGTCCCTATCTGGACCGAGACGCCCTACGCACAGTTACTCATGCGCTTGTGACCTCCCGTTTGGACTACTGTAACGCTCTCTACATGGGGCTGCCCTTGAAGACCACTCGGAGGCTTCAACTGGTGCAGAATGCGGCCGCGCGAGTTGTAATGGGGGTTTCCCAATACTCCCATGTAACACCTCTACTCCGTGAGCTGCATTGGCTTCCGGTTGCCCTCCGGGTGAAATTCAAGGTGCTGGTTATCACCTATAAAGCCCTACATGGCCTGGGTCCGGGATATCTGAGGGAACACCTGCTGCCGGCATCAAACGCCCTTCGCCCAGTGCGCTCCCACAGGGAGGGTCTGCTCAGGGTCCCGCCGGTAAGAGATTGCCGGCGGGTGACACCCAGGGATAGGGCCTTCTCGGTGGGAGCGCCTGCCCTCTGGAACCAGCTGCCAGTGGAGCTGAGAACTGCCCTCAACCTCCGATCATTCCGCCGGGGCCTGAAGACCTGGCTCTTCGAGCTCTCGGGCCCAGACTGAGGAGAAATTTTTAATTTGGGGTTTTTTTTAACTGACTACAGGGTCAATTTAATATTTTTAATTTGGTTCTTAATTTTTGTATTTTGGATTTTTAATTCCCTGTAAACCGCCCTGAGTCCTCAGGGAATAGGGCGGTATATAAATATAACTAAATAAATAAATAAATATATATATATATATATATATATATATATATATATATATATATATATATATATATATATATGTGTGTGTGTGTGTGTGTGTGTGTGTGTGTGTGTGTGTGTGTGTGTGTGTGTAAATTACTAACAAAGAATTAAGGGAGACTGAAATGCATTTCTAACTCATTAGTTTTCATCAGTCAGCCATACCCTTCTGAGATTCGAACCTGGGCTGATTGCACATTAGGCAGTGTATTTACCTCTTGAGCCACAGGATCTCTCTCGCTCTGTTAGCTTTCTGCAAGGGGAGATATGTGTCAAATGTTAACTATTTAGATTACATTGCTAGGCCCCAAACATGGGGCAAATCTTTATTTCCTGTTTTCAGCCTATCTTGAAGGCCATCGAACAGGCTGTAGTCACACCGGACAGTTCATATATTTGTGTAAATTACTAACAAAGAATTAAGGGAGACTGAAATGCATTTCTAACTCATTAGTTTTCATCAGTCAGCCATACCCTTCTGAGATTCGAACCTGGGCTGATTGCATATTAGGCAGTGTATTTACCTCTTGAGCCACAGGATCTCTCTCGCTCTGTTAGCTTTCTGCAAGGGGAGATATGTGTCAAATGTTAACTATTTAGATTACCTTGCTAGGCCCCAAAAATGGGGCAAATCTTTATTTCCTGTTTTCAGCCTATCTTGAAGGCCATCGAACAGGCTGTAGTCACACCGGACAGTTCATATATTTGTGTAAATTACTAACAAAGAATTAAGGGAGACTGAAATGCATTTCTAACTCATTAGTTTTCATCAGTCAGCTATACCCTTCTGAGATTCGAACCTGGGCTGATTGCACATTAGGCAGTGTATTTACCTCTTGAGTCACAGGATCTCTCTCGCTCTGTTAGCTTTCTGCAAGGGGAGATATGTGTCAAATGTTAACTATTTAGATTACCTTGCTAGGCCCCAAAAATGGGGCAAATCTTTATTTCCTGTTTTCAGCCTATCTTGAAGGCCATCGAACAGGCTGTAGTCACACAGGACAGTTCATATATTTGTGTAAATTACTAACAAAGAATTAAGGGAGACTGAAATGCATTTTTAACTCATTAGTTTTCATCAGTCAGCCATACCCTTCTGAGATTCGAACCTGGGCTGATTGCACATTAGGCAGTGTATTTACCTCTTGAGCCACAGGATCTCTCTCGCTCTGTTAGCTTTCTGCAAGGGGAGATATGTGTCAAATGTTAACTATTTAGATTACATTTCTAGGCCCCAAACATGTCTCCCTTGCTTCTCAGCTAACAGAGAGTGAGAGCCTATGGCCCAGGGGTTAAAACAACTGCTTAAGACACAGTCGGCTCAGGTTCGAATCTCAGAAGGGTATGGCTGACTGATGAGAACAAATAAGTTTGAAATGATCATATTGGTCTCCCTTTATTCTTTGTTAGCAAGCCAAAATATATATAAGGGACACGGTGGCTCAGTGGGTTAGGACGCTGAGCTTGTCGATCAGAAGGTCGGCAGTTTGGCAGGTCGAATCCCGAGTGCCGCGTAGCAGAGTGAGCGCCTGTTACTCGTCCCAGCTTCTGCCAACCTAGCAGTTCGAAAGCACGTAAAAATGCAAGTAGAAAAATAGAGACCACTACGGTGGGAAGGTAACAGCGTTCCGTGCACCTTTGGCGTCTAGTCATGCCGGCCACATGGCCACGGAGACGTCCTCGGACAAGCGCTGGCTCTTCGGCTTTGAAACGGAGATGAGCACCGGCCCCTAGAGTTGGAAACGACTAGCACGCATGTGCGGGGGAACCTTTACCTTTACCTTTTTATATATATATATACACATACATATATATATAGCAGAAGCCACCAGCCTGATGATGACGGATGGGATTCCGTCGAAACGTCGCCCCTACACCTTTAGTTCTACGCAGGAAAAAACCCGAATAACCAAAGATCCACATACGAACACCCGCGAAAACCTCAGAAAACATTATATATATATATATATATATATATATATATATATATATATATATATATATATATATATATATATATATATATATATATATATATATATATATATATATATATATATGTGTGTGTGTGTGTGTGTGTGTGTGTGTGTGTGTGTGTGTGTGTGTGTGTAAATTACTAACAAAGAATTAAAGGGAAACTGAGAAATGCATTTCTGACTCTTTAGTCTTCATCAGTCAGCTATACCCTTCTGAGATTCGAACCTGGGCTGATTGCATATTAGGCAGTGTTATTTGCCTCTTAAGCCACAAGGTCTCTCTCGCTCTGTTAGCTTTTTTTTGCAAGGGAAGATATGTTTCAAATGTTAACTATTTAGATTACCTTGCTAGGCCCCAAACATGGGGCAAATCTTTATTTCCTGTTTTCAGCCTATCTTGAAGGCCATCGAACAGGCTGTAGTCACACCGGACAGTTCATATATTTGTGTAAATTACTAACAAAGAATTAAAGGGAAACTGAGAAATGCATTTCTGACTCTTTAGTCTTCATCAGTCAGCTATACCCTTCTGAGATTCGAACCTGGGCTGATTGCATATTAGGCAGTGTTATTTGCCTCTTAAGCAATCAGCCTCGGCTTCAGCTTCCTTCTTCTGGGAGAAGCATGTGGTAGTGGCTGTTTGTTCCTCTTTTTTAAACTGCCAGAGGGGGTGTGTTCTGTGGGTGGAGGTGTGCTCTGATTGGGTGGGGGATTAAGTGTGTTCTGATTGGGTGGGAGTGTGTTTTGAATGGTGGGTGTGTTCTGATTGGGTGGGGGTGTGTTTTGAGTGGATGGGCTGGTCTCAGCTGCCAGCCTTAGACCTGAGCTGGTGAGTTGTGCTGCTTTTGTTCGGCTTCGTGTTTGTGGTGGTGCCATGTTTTTATAGTGGGTGTCAGTTTGCTTATTGTGTGGTTTGGAGGGGTTTAAAGTGGCAGATGTTGCAGCTGTAGTTAGGTTTCTGTTTTGTGGTTGTGCCTCGTTATCATTGTGGGTTCGGATTTGCTTTTTGAATGGTTGTGTGGTGGTGATGTCATGTGATGTTATCATGAGTTTGGGTCTGGTATCATTCTTGGTGATTGGGACTCGTCTGTCAATCAAGGCGGGTTTCCAAATGGCTGGTAGGCGAGAGGTATCATCTCGTTTGTTCATGCTGTGGGGGTGTTTTTCTATCTCAATGGCTTCTCTGATTATTCTGTTGTTAAAATGTTCAATTTTGGCGATAGTTTTGGTTTTTTTTAAATCAATTTCATGTCCCGTGGCTTCAAAGTGTTGGACCAGGGATGAGGTTTGTTCTCCCTTTCTGATTGAGTTTTTGTGCTCTTCAATGCGTGCACTTATTCTTCTGTTGGTCTGTCCGATGTATGTGGTGGGGCAGGTGGTGCATGGGATTTCGTATACTCCTTGGTTTTCTAACCCAATTATGTCCTTGGGGTTTCTTAGGATGGTGGATATTTTTCTGTCTGTGTAGAATGCTGTTTTGATGTTGTGTTTTTGGAGGACCTTGCTGATTCTGTCTGTGGTCCCTTTTAAGTATGGGAGGAGGGCTTTGCCATTTTCTTGTTCTCTGTCTTGGGTTTTTGTGGGTGTCTCTCTTCGGATTAAGTTGGTAATCGTGTTTCTTTGGAATCCATTGGCTGTTAGTACATTAGTGAGAGTGTGTAGTTCGGTTTTTAGGTGTTGTTCGTCAGCTAGGTGTTTTGTTCTGGAGATGAGTGTCTACGCGGGAAAAAACCCGAATGACCAAAGATCCACATACAAACACCCGCGAAAACCTCAGAAAACATATATATATATTGGGCCATGGAGGTGAAGGAGAGCTCTTCTAGTTCTTACAGACTTTGTGGGCAAATGCTGGGAATGACTCTGAAGTAGACCAAAGTAAAGCAGCAAGACCATTTTACTTTGAAATTAGAGGACTGCATTGTTGTGCAAAGTTCACAGGTAGAGCTCACGTTTCACCCATTCTTAATCTCGTCAAATTCTATCATGATTTCAATAGTTTCCACCCTACCATTAATTTGCCTTAATCTATGTATGTCTTCAAATATCCATAAATTTGGATTTAAGAATTCATTTCCAGTCAAGCATAATACCATGGACCTAAATGGTTTCTCAATTTATTTTTACCCAATTGACCAAACTGCTTTAAAAAAAAGACATCTGCTTGTTGGCAATGATGAGAATTGCAGCCTGGAGTTCATCAGTTAAAAAAGATTGCTCAATTGCTGTTGTTGTTTCAGTGTAAAATCATACTTGTTTTTGTGTGTTTTGTTTTGAATATTCGTTCACCTTAAATCACAGTCAAACATATCCCAAAGCAAATCTTATTTCCTGTTTCAGCCTAGCCTAAGGCCCAGGTTCGAATCTCAGAAGGGTATGGCTGACTGATGAGAACAAATAAGTTTGAAATGATCATATCGGTCTCCCTTTATTCTTTGTTAGCAAGCCAAAAAACTTACACAAATATGAGCTGCCACTGCTGTGGCTACTGCCTGTAGATGGCCTTGGGCTAGGCTGAAACAGGAAATAAGATTTGTCCCATGTCTGGGACCAAGCAAGTGTATTCTGAATGCTTAACAAACATTTAACACATATCTCCCTTGCTTCTCAGCTAACAGAGAGAAAGAGCCTTTGGCCTAGGGGTTAAAACAACTGCTTAAGATGCAGTTGGCCCAGGTTCAAATCTCAGAAGGGTATGGCTGACTGATGAGAACAAATAAGTTTGAAATGATCATATCAGTCTCCCTTTATTCTTTGTTAGCAAGCCAAAATAAAGTATTTGTTAAGTATTTTAGAATACCTTTCCAGGCCCAAATACAGGCCAAACCTTATTACCTGTATCAGCCTAACCTAAGGCCATCTACAAGCTGTAGTCGCAACTGTGACAACTCATTATTTGTGTAAATTTTTTGGATTGCTCTCTTTAATTTTTTGTTAGCAATCCAAAAAATTTACATACATACACACACACACACACACACACACACACACACACATATATATATATATATATATATATATATATATATATATATATATATATATATATATATTCCTTGATAAGATTAAGATTATACATATGCACATATACAGTATATATGAGTGCTGCGTAACAGAGTGAGCACCTGTTACTCATCCCAGCTTCTGCCAACCTAGCAGTTCGAAAGTATGTAAAAAAATGCAAGTAGGAAAATAGGGACCACTACGGTGGGAAGGTAACATCATTCCGTGTGCCTTTGGTGTCTAGTCATGCCGGCCACATGACCACGGAGACATCCTTGGACAAACGCTGGCTCTTTGGCTTTGAAACGGAGATGAGCACCGGCCCCTAGAGTTGGAAACGACTAGCACGCATGTGCGGGGGAACCAGACAGGTTCTTAATTAGCCAGATCTGGTTATAGGGAACATACAGCCCCAGTGTGGCAGTTACCTCACATACCAGTTATTGTCAGGAGTCATTTCAAATATTGTTCATGCTCAGTAAAATTGTGCATAACTTTATAGCTGGTTTTTTAAAAAAACACATTCCTCCAGGTGAGTCTGTTCTGAGTTTTAATATCTTCAAGAAAAACTTTCTTTCTGTTCTGCCAACTTCTGGAGCATATTTGGCAGAAATTCAAATGAGTCTGTCTGTGGCTACCCTAGAAGGAATTTCAGGAGGTGGGGTGATTTTCTAACCATCTCAAATAACTGTCCACCAAAAGGTAAAGATGCGTTTGTTCAAATAGATCTTTGGCAGTAAACCTAATGCACTGGAATGACTGTAAAGATAAAGAAAATGTATGCAAACTTTGCTACAATTATTATTACTTATATAATTTCATTATTCCACTTTGCCTTTCATGTGTTTATTTCTTTATATTGCTCTTTTATTACACTTTATTGTCTTTATATTTGTCACCATACACACCAATAGTGGAAAGTCAGAAACAGATTTAACAAATATGCACAGGGGGTTATGCACTACATGTTATTGAAATAAAATGTTATGCCTCTTCCCCAACCTTCTTATACCCTATTGCAGAATTATCTTTCTTCAGTGGATATGCTTTATACAAGTCAGATGTGCTAGCAGAAACCAATTTTCTTCTTCATCTGTGGCTACTTGAATGACCTCAAACAAAATATTTGACACCCGATACCTGATTGAATTTGTTTTTGCAAGAATCTCAAACATAATTTATCATCAAAAGGTTCAACTATAAACATGTATAACCTACCCTTCCTAAAGAGAAAGTGTGGCTGACCTCCTTGTGCATGTTAATTCACATCATAGGCAGCAAAAGGAATTGGTCTTTCATTGTTGCAGTATTTCGATTTTAGAAAAAATTCTCTAATGAGGCATATGCTAATTGTAAGCTAATTTGAGGGCTTACAAGCTAATTTGAGGGCTAATCCACATGGAGCTCTGTTTCCATCTGTCCTGTTTGCCATTGTTCACTACTTAGAGACTAAAATGGACGATCTGAAACTTGAGCTGGCCATGAACATGGAGTGTATGTCAGAGGTGGTGAACCTTTGAGAGCTGTATGTAACGAAATTTCATTTTGATGTATGCCAATTGGTGTACATTCAAAGTGACAATAAAGCTGTTGTTGTTCTTGTTGTTGTTGTTATATGTTACCTTGCCTTAAAAAAAGCAAGATGACCATTAGACTGCAGCTGAAATAAAGAAAACATTTTTTACTACCACCTAATAGTAATCTACACAGATAACTAGATAGATAAATAAATAAAATATAGCGGTAGATACATATTTAGTTTATTTCATCACTATATTTTATTGTAAGCAGATGTTTGTATTGTAATTCAAGTTAGGTGGCTATCCATATCTAATATGGTCCTATCACCTATTGCATGAGAAAGCAGGGTCATTTTCCAGAATGGGCTGTAGTTTATGGTTTGTGCTTAAATTGTAAGCCGCTTAAATTGTAAGCCGCCCTGAGTCTTCGGAGAAGGGCGGGATATAAATGGGATTAAAATTAAATTATTGTTAATGTGTTTGAATGATATGAGTGGTAGGTAACATCCAGTAGTATTTTGTTGTTTTTGTGGTTTGCCTCCTCATCCTCCATGGAAATCAATCTGATTTTGTTGATTTATATATTGGTAGTTAGTCAGTCTCTTGAATGTCTGGTTTAATTCCTTTAAATCCCATTTTATCAAGTGAGTCAACAGATGATAGTCTTTGTGGTGTGTTCTCAGTGGAAGATGGAAATGTGTACATGCACATAGAGACATATAGGTTATCTGTGTAACATAATGCTTATGTGTACATTGTCTAGTTTCACTGTGGCATCAAATTAATGGTGAGGTGGAAACTACTGAAATCATGATAGAATTTGCTAAGATTAATTTCCATGGGAGATTCACTCTATGAGATTCAACTCTAACAAGAGATATGAGATGATGCAATATGCAGAGAGATGATGGATTCACCCTAATTGAGTATGTTTAAATGGAGGCTAGATAGTTTTCCCATTTTGGATGTGAATACTTTAATCTGATTTCTAGAATAGTGTTGGCCCTGTTGTTCTAAATGGGTTATTTGCAATTTGGTGATGACCAGGTCCATTTTGGAAATAAGCATGTATGCTTTTTTAATCAGCAGTGTATTTCCAACCCCTTCAACTCCATCACGTTCTGGCATTAGAAGGAAGGACTCTTGAGGCTTTTCAATGTGTGCACTAATTGCTCCGTAATGAATTATTTCCTTCAATTATTCATCAGTAATGCTTGCTATCAACCATCACAGCCAATAAAGGAAGGGGATGTAAAATATCCCCTGTAAATGTATACTGCACTGTTAAAAACTGAAGAATTGCTTGTTACATGAAAAGTTCTAGAAATAAGCATTTTGGTTATGGAAAGGAGAAATCACTGCTTGTTATTTTATTCTGATTAACTCAGCAATATGTGCTTCACTACCAAACTGACAGTGATTGGAAAATAGAGTTTCTTATAAGCTGCAGATTCACTGGAAGGAGAACGGGGGGGGGGGGGGGAAGGAAAAATATTTGGGAACTGTAGTTAATGAGGGAAACAGGGAAAAACACATATTACATATAATGGAGTTTGGAAAGGAATTACAGTTTAAATGCTATGTTATGCAGCAAAACTGATCTCACAGGGGATATCAGTGACCAAATTCCTTATTCATTCTCATTTTCCCCAAGAAAAGGAAGGGAGGGAGGGAGGGAAAATGAAATGTTCTGACAAATTTTCCAAAAAGCCATCAAACCTGAAACTGGTTCTCCTTCTTTCCTTTCAACTCATATTGTTGTGTCATCAAATGCAGCATCAAAAAACACCCCACTGGACTGGGGTTTTCCACATTCTTACAGAGACATTTACTGTGAAGCCCAGCTGCAAGACATGGGCACGAGATTATTCTCCATGTAATGATTAATTTATAATGACTAGTTGCTACCAATAGCTTTATTTTCTATGAATTTGGCTATACTTCCTTTAATGAGATCTACTGAAAATTGTTCCAACTCCATCTTAAAAATGTTGCTTCCATTTGGATCCCTTCACCGATCTTATTCGAGGTGATAGCTTAACTTGAGATATCAAATTGCTCCGTTTGATTCTTTCAATAGGAAGAGATTGAAGTAACCTCTTCCTTGATTCTTTCAATAGAAGGAGACTGAAATAGCCTCTGATAATAAGAATACTAATGGAAATGGAACTCTGATAATGTTTGATTCAAGATGACTTGACCATTCTGATCTGGAATGTCAAAGAAAATACTACTTTGATCCAGGATACCATGTTCAAGGGGACATATTGATCAAAGTAAAGCCCCATTCTGAATATAAGCAATTCCTCTTTTCAATACTGGATCATTATCACTCCATGTATAAGTTTTCAGTAATTAAATAGCCCCAGGGTTAAGAAATACTTCTCTTTTGATTATAAATTTCCTTTATATATTATATGAATCCAAGAGTTAGTGTTTAAAAAGAAGGAGAAAGATTTATCTTCGCCTCTAATATATGCTTCTGTTGTGACCTTTTAGAAACATACATTCTTAAAGTACAAGCAATCTCAGATACTATAAAAAGTGCATAACTTTACAAATTCTAGAATCCTTAAACAAGTTCCTGAAGAATACCAGTAATAATAAAATTAATAAATGGTGGCTTGCACCAAACATGTTGCTTTGTAATATTAAATATTTTATAAATTTAATTGAATAGTGATAGAGCAGGAGTCCCCAACTCCCGGTCTGTAGACCAGTACCAGGCTGCAGCATGCCAGCACCTGGGCTGCACAAACAAGCAAAGCCCCATTCGCAAGATGCAAGGAGCACACAAAATCATGCACTCTCTGGTCCATGGGAAAACCCTCTCCACGGAACTGGTCCATGGTGCCCAAAAGGTTGGGGACCTCTGTGATAGAGGATAAAGGGTGATAAACTATGTATTTTTTTAAAAAAAAATTCACATTGTAAACTAGCTAATAAGTGGTTTTTTAAAGTTGATAGAAAACTATTTTAGTAACATTCTATTAACTTTAAAAGATTCTTCAGATGTACTGTACATTGTAGAGAATTACCATCAATTATTTCATTACCCCAATCTTGTAAACTACAACCATTCTTTCCAAAGAACCAGCCTTTGAATCTCACTTTGTAAAATTGCAGACAGTAAAATATGACTAATAATAAAAATTCTGTGCAGATTCCAAGCAGCAGTTGGGATCACATGGAATGTGTTACCATATTCAACTTATCTCCTTTGGTTTCACCTTATTTCTTAATGGATAGTCTCATGGTAGGTAGTTGTCCAAAAATTACCTCCAGTCCCCACTCTCCTGCAAAATTAATTCCAAATGGTGCTTTACCTTTTAGGGGCCAACTGGAAACCTCGGGACAGCAATTTAGATAATATAAAAGTGCATGTATGTATGTGCCTATGTATAGATAGACAGTTTAGATAGATTGTTTTTTCTGACATTTATGAAATTGCCAGATATTTAGAGGAGTTGGTGCTGTCACTCAAAATGTTCACTGGGAATTTCAGTCTTGCTTCGTCTGAAAATTAATTTGACATTCTTCTAAAACATTTCATTTTTCTTCCCCCTCTGTGATAAGGCTTAATTTTTTTTTCTGTAATTCTTCCAATCCAGAGACCACAAAGAAGCTGCTGAGATCTGGGGAATACAAACCTGGATATGTCTTGGTTTTTTTTTTTTTGTTTTTCTTTAATGATTCCATGATTTAAAAAAACATGCTGGAATGTTAATAAAGGGAGCCAAATTTCCAAAACCAAACATAACTGAATAAAATTCTAGAAAAACAGTTTTTTTTACTGTACACCTCTTTGATAAGAAAGCTAAGATATTTAGAATTAGAATTCTTTATTGGCCAAGTGTGATTGGACACACAAGGAATTTGTCTCCGGACAAATACATAAATGCACTTGCTTCAGCCCCTTTGCCTTTGTATGATTTATTCAGATAGGTTCTTAGCTCTTTTTTTAGAATAGTAAAACTAATATGATTGGAGTTAAACATTCAGGAAGTCGCTATATAACATCCAGGATTTCTTCTCTGGGAAAGATGATGCCTCTATGAAAAATGATACGCTTAATATAAAATGACAGGAAAACAAGCAATTCAGAAATCAGCACAAAAAAATCTAGACTTGTTTTGTTTGTTATTGTTATTTTTCCAAATGTATCCTACCATTCCTTCAGGAGTTGAAAGCAGTGTTAATACACTTCTTCTCCATTTTATTTTCACCAGAATCATGTGAGATAGGCTGAGCTAAGAGATTGGCCTCAAGTCACCCAGATAGCTTTGTGGCTGATGGGCCACAATTTCTTCTCAATCCCTGATCAGGACTTTAATTGATACATCACACTGGGTAACTTATTTTTTTTTCTTAATTACATAAAACATTTTTAGAAGGCAAAGATGCCCTCAACTTCTGGTGACAACATAGCCACAGTCACACAGGTTTTTTCCTGCCAAGTGGTTTGCCCCAGCCTTCCTTTTAGGTGTTTTAACTCCCTAATCATGACAATGTACAGTAGCTCTAACACTATTCAGTGTTCTGCCATCTAACCAAGTCTTATCTTACTGAATTTCAAATCAAAAGGCTGATCAGATCTCAAAAGAAGTAAGTTGTAGGCAAAAAGTATAGAATTAACCACTTTTCAATTAATTGAATTAATCTCCTTCTGCTTTAAATATGGAATCCTGAACCCCAGACCACCTAACCTAATATATTACCATATATCCAGTGGTGGGATTCAGCCAATTCTCATCACTTCAGCAGAACCAGTGGCTAATTTTTTGTTGCCCAGGCCCAGAATGGACTTCTGGAAGCAGCATCCACACAGAGAACCTGTTGTTCACGTATTTGAATCCCACCACTGCATATATCTAATGGATTAAAAGTGATAAAAGGCAAGCAAGCAATCACTTTAGCCTCTATAGTAAAGAAGATGGTTGTCTACTGATACAACATATGGTTGTCTACATGTGCCTGGCTTTGAACATGATAAAATTGGTAATAATGTTTTGTTTTGTTTTGTTTTTTTCATTTTCCCTGGCACAATGGCCAACGGCACCAAGAGGTTTCTTTGTAGAATAAAGTGCAAATAAATTAACTCATTACATCAAATAAATTTGTGAAGCATTTTGTTTCAGGGTTAAAATTCATTACAAAAATCTCAGGTCTTTAAAGGATATCAATATTTCTCAGAACTAACAAACATAATCTATCTGCCTAAGATCTTTTTTTGCAGTATATTCCAAGTATAAAAACAAAATCTGGAGAATGAAGGATGCATCACCAAGATAATATAATGGAGAGCTCTAACTTCTCATAATCTTCCATTTAAATTTAAAAATCTTACTGGCTTCTCAGAACTGATGTAGTTACTTAGTTCTGTCTTGGTCCATTAACCACTTAATTTTAAGTATAATTTCTTAGGAATTTCTATAAAGCTAAACCTAGACATACATTTATGCTCTGAGCTGTGACACCATGAATAATCTAGGCTCCTTATGTTCACAGTCTCACATTACAACCCCCTAAGCAATTACAAAGTTATTGGGCCATTTTAAAGTACTTAAGAATAACATGACAGTGATATATTATCATGTCTCCAGTCAAACCAGAATGGCATCACTTTCTTTCTATAATTAAAACAATACATAGTATTTCCTTTTCTTTAATGCAGAACAGGTAATTTCACTCTCAAAATGATTCGACTATAGTAAGAAATCAAGTGAAAACAAAACGAAGCAAATTTAGCATTTAAGGGAGGAACTTTATCCACATATCTGTAGAAAAAATCAAATGAGTCTGGATACTTGCCAGTAGTGAGAAGTTTAATTTGTAGCTAAGGGTCATTTTACTCATCACCAAGGCAGACTAGTTTTATTCACCCAATGGAATAATGGAACAATTGCTTTCCTACAGCTTAAATCAGGGATGTCAAACTTGCAACGTCACATGACGTGTTGCGACGTGTCGTGACTTTTTTGCCATTACCGACAATGGGGTGGGTGCAGTTTTGCTATGATGCATTCGGCCCACAGTTTGACACTCCTGGCTTAAATGATATTGTCTAGCATCAAAGAAAGAACAAAAGATGGATAGATTCAGTTGCAAAACACAATGGGTAAATTAAGAAATGGGTTGTCCTGAAACTTGTTTCTTCTCATGCACATTTTAATCTTAGATGGCTTGTTCAAAGGGATGACACTGAGTGAAATCTTTGACATTTAAAATATTGAATCCTATACTGTACTGCAGTATTTTATATCTTTGTTTCACATCTTCATTCCATGTGGACAACTTGCTGTTGGATCATAGCTGAACCTTGTTTGTTCAGTCCATGAAGTCCTTGTAGAGAAGTGCAAAACATTTCATAGTGAAACTTCATAAAACATCCTGTTCTGGATGCAACTGCTGATCTGCATACTAAATACATTGTTCTGAGTTCAAAGCACTCATACTCACAAACACTACACACACCCACACCCACACCAAGGCAGCTTGCTTCATGCTCAAAATAACACATCTGAATTCAAATGAAACAGTTTGCAAAACCATGGTTATATTTAACTTGCTGTTAAATCTTTTATCAGCTGCATCATGGGAACAATTTCATGTTTTGCAACAAATCAATCATCTTAGTAGGGATTACTTGGGACATTCCCCCTGTTAATTTCTCCTCCTCCCCTTATCAGCAATCTTGTTCATTTTAATCTATCTATCACTTCCTTCATAGCAACCACTGATTGCTGTTTCCTCCTATTATCATAATCTGGATTAGGTTTGCAGAGTGAGAAGGTAAACATTCCTGTCTGTGAGTCAAGTCTGAGCAAGATGTCAGGGATAAGCAAGATCTCATAAATTTTGCTCTATTCTTTAATCCTCAATAAATGGAGATAAAACAATGGAAGCTCTAATTTTTTTAAAAAAACTGTACTTATAGATGATATTGATGGTGATTGCCTGTCCAATGGTGGAGCTCATTTTGTTAGCAGCAGTACTGCCTTCCAATAAAAGGTTTGATGTTCACATTTTATGAAGTGCTCAGTAAAAGCCTCCCTAGCACCCTTTCACATTTTTGGCTGACCAAGTTACTCATACTGTAGAAGATACAGGAAGTCCTAAAGATGTGACTGTTCAAAGTTATAATAGACTTCCCTGAAGTTGATTATGACCCAGGTTCAAAATTCTAATGTTTGCCCCATCCCTGATCGAGGTCACACGATGCACTTCAAGTGCAATTGAAATACATGGCTGTTTGCAGTATCCCACAATCATATGACTTAGGTTTACGATGCTTTTGCCAAAAATCATCATTTATTTCTGGAGGGGTTTTTTGGCAAAACTGCACCCCTAGCACATCACTGGTTTTGCTTAATGGCCATTGGCATTTACTTGGCCATTGGCATTTACTTAACCACTGCACTATCTATCCCTCATGTCCTGGAACAAACTAAAAGAATGTACAGTGTTGTTAAAATAACACTGTAACATACATCACTTTGAATTAACATTTGATCTTTGAGCTACTTAATCAAATTGCATAATATGGCTTGTCTTTTTTTTTAAGCCTTTTTGGTTGGCTGGCTGCGGGTTCCTGCTTTTCTAGCAGAGGCAAAAGGCAATGTTCATTATTAGCCCTCCTTCACATTTCTCCTTCAAAAAGCAAAGTGGTGAAGTAGTTGGGCTGAGAGAAAATGACCGCCTCAAATTGAATAAGTGAGCAATCATGGCTAAGAATGGATTTGAAATTGGCTCTCCTGATTAATAACTCATTGTTAGCTTTATTGAAATGACAGCATTTCAAGAAATATTTACAATTTAAGAATCAAGCAAAACAGTCTTATTAAATGCAAGTATTTTATTTCAGTTAGAGGGTTTCCATTGCTGACTTATGTCCCTCTGTTTCTGTGCACGTGCTCTTGTGCTTAATTACTTCAAAGTATCCGTGTTCCTTCCTATCTGCTACTCCAGTTCTTTCATATAATTCTGCATATATAATTTCATCTAGTTTCTTTCCATAAACAAACCTTAGTTTTTCCCCAAGGATTGAAATTATTCCAAGTAACAGTTAGATTTCCATATGTGCTCCAAAGAAGTATATTCATGAATTGACAATGATCCCTCCAGAAATATTGCACAGACAAAAGTGTAGAAACACATACACAATTCTGCACACTACCCAGCTTCTCTTATTTTGTTGAATTTCAGTGAAATCACTTTAGATTTTTTTTCCTTAACAAAAATGTGCCACACTGACATATGTATCTGTGTATATGTTAAATGTCTATAAATTAACATCTCATTTGCAAATCTTCCATCTGGACAAATCATGTATACATGTATATATTACTTCCCTAAGCATATATTTATAGAGAGAAAGAGAAGAAACCTCAGCTACGCAAGAATAAATTTCCTAAAGGGGATGAAGGGAAATATATGTGTCCCAGGATATTGCAAGATCCAATCTGGGTCAGTCACTGGGACCAGACGTTTAGTCTTCTTTCAGATTCGTTCTGGAGCCCATCCTCAGGAAACTTCTCTTTATGATAGAATAGATCTATTTAACCAACTGGCTAAATAGTATTAATTTGAATGTCTGTCCATTCCACCTAATTATGCAGGCTTCATTAGCAACATCCGTTCTTCTCTCATCACCATCACGTCCAATAATTATATAGTATTTGTTCACTCTGAAAGGCTTCCATTATTTCAGTAATGTAATAAAAGCATTTTTCCAATATGGCTGCTGGAGAACTTTCAACCATGTTACCTTGCAGATCGTTCATCGTAAGCTGCACTACCTATTTGGCTCCAAAAGGACACCTGGCAACTTCAGATTTGCATGTAAAACTGCAATGGTAAGTTCGGCAACAGGTTCAGAATTTCTCCAAATTTCAATTTTCCATTATTTTGAGGGAGGAAGCACATGAAAATTATACTGTGAGCTTAAACTGACTTAATCCAATTTAACCAAGAAAACTTCTGTATACTCTCAGAAGGAAAGAAGGAAGCTTACTCAGTGCCTAAGAAAGTAGAGATACTTGGGACCATTATGTGAATATTAAGTAAGTGACTCCTATTCTGAAGGACTGCAAAAACAATAGCTGAAGATCCATTTTTAGGTACTCCTCGATTTACAACCACAACAGAGTCCAGACTTTATGCTGCTAAGTGAGAAATTTGTCGAGTTTTGGCCCATTTTACAACATTTGCCGCATTTTGCTACATTTAAGTGACTGACTCACTGCAGTTGCTGAATTAAAGTAACAACATGGTTGTTAAGTGAATCTGGATTCCCCATCGACTTTGCTTGTCAAAAGGCCACGACAGATGATCCCATGACCCCAGCACACTGCAACCATCATAAATATGAACCAGTTGTTTAGTAGTCAAATGTAAATCACATGACTATGGGGGAATGCTGCAACGGTCATAAGAGTGAAAATGGTCATATGCCACATTTTTTAGTGCCGTTGTAACATCAGTCACTAAACAAACAGTTGCAAGTCAAAGACTTCCTATACTTGAAAGGGAAAAAATGCTCAGGATTTAAACTTTGGAACTGATACAGATATTTGGGGAGGGGGGTGTCTATGTAAACAATACATGATTTCTTTTGTCTGCCACAAAACAACATATCTCCCACTATCAGATTTTCTGAACTTTCTGCTATTAAATAGTTATTGAATGCAGTAACTTTGAACTTATTTATTTATTCATTCTTACTTACATTCTATTAAATACTCCCTAATCAACAGCAGACTCACAGCAGTTTATAATAACAAATTCAGGGTTCAGTAAGGATTTCTTGTTGAAATGGGTATATCACAGTCTCTTCTAACCCTAACCCATCCCACGAAGTGGTACTGTCAATTTCCTTTAGCTAGACAATTATACTCCTACTGCTTCCAAAGGAGTCCGAAGAGGCAAATGACCAGAACGCAAATAATAAGAATCAGGCTGGAAAATATTCTGCCCAGTCCATCAGAGTTCATTGACTAAAAATAATCCATGTGTAAACATTTCCTCCACCAGATCCCATCCACAAGGAGTCAAAGTTTTGGTGAATTGGAGTTAATTGGCAACAAAGTGGTTGTGGTAAACACACATGGTATTTACCTGTCTCATTTTTTCCCTAAGAAAAATGTAGCAACCATAAAGAAGTTGGGTGGCAAAACAATAAGGAAACAGAAGTAGAGATACTTCCCCACTGGGGAGGTCCAAACTTGAGCTTGAATCCATGATTGGTGAATTTTATTCTTTGTGTTTCTCCACCAGCACTCTGAGATTTTCTTCTCCTATTTTATCTCATAGAGTTCCTTTAAGCAACCAGGATCAAAGAACAGAGAGATGATTGACTGTAATCATACTCAGAGCTCAGATCACCTCTGGTGCTAAAAACTAACTAGATATTGCCAAACAAGTTTCTGAGAAATTGAAATGGCCATCTGAATCTGTCAGAATACATGAGATGCCTGAAGCAAACAGAGATATCCTGATAACAAGTCATTCTTACCTGAACTAGCAAATGATCTGGCCACAACAAAGATATAGATGTTATGCTCCCTGTTTACAGACCATCATCCAATAACTCTGAGGGGAAAAATAGATTTAATATATGATGGACCAGAGATTACCTAGAGAACAAATCATGGCAATTATGAAATCTCAAACTCTCTCAGTCTCAACCTTAGGAGACTTATGTTTGAGGCTGAAAACATCTAACAATATAAGGGATGGGTTCGGAAAAAGTAATTTTTTCTCTCTCATACTATATGAAACCAAGGGAAGGGATAGGAACTTGGCTTTGTCTAGTTATATGATGTGGCTTGCCCACCTTCACTATTTAAATACATTTTTTAAAAAAAATCTTTTATTTCCTTATCCTAAATTATGTTCTGATTTTTCAGAGTCTCTGAAACATGGATGTAACTTAATAGGCAAGATAAAAATACAAGCAGTGTTATTGTCTTATGAAAGAATCGTCTTGTCCAGATGGATTAACACCTGTTAACACTGTGTTACACCCTCCCATTTCAAATCATACATTAGAAACATCTTTGCTCCAAATTTGAAAAAGAAAATTTTCGAGAGGCTGGAAGACCTTATCTGTGCACAATGGTACTAATATTTGAGTTGATATTACTGGTAGCAGGAGGAAAGTATAATGCAATTTTAGCCACTCATTCCACGATTCACTTTTCTTGCATGCATATATGCATACATATGTATATACGGATAGTATTTATGAATTGCTATCTTTGGAAGGATTAGTTAATCCCGTAGTGTTAAATTTCATTTTCTGCTGATTTTGGATCAAAATAAAATATGTTTAAACTTGGTCTGAAAATGCTACTTTACGAACAGCAACTTTTATGTCATGCTATCTCAAATTGTGAGGGGGAAGCTACCTGTCTGGAAGTATTCCAATACAGTAACAAACTCTCTCTCCAAGGACCCTTTCAGCTCTATTCTGATTGATTGATTGAAAAATAAAATAAAAGATGTTATTATACCTATCATCTATTTATCTGGGATAGCTTTCATGAGCTGCTCTTTTTCTTAACTAGAAATTGGCACAAGTGATATTAAGAATCACTACTATTATTGGTTCCTGTGCACTGGCACATTGTCCAGCCATTTGCCTTCTGCTGCGTTTATTGGCTTAATGCCCTTTACTAGGTTTGTGTTAATAAATTAAATTTATGCTATTCTACTTGGCCTGCTGTTAACACTCAGATTCTAAAAAAAATTATCTCATGAAGCTGTTTTTTGTTATCTGATGCCAATTTTTATACCTGTCACCAGATATAAATGGCACGATCTTTTCCCAAACTGAGCTAAAATGCTCATGTAAAATACTACATCAATGCTTGAATGTTAGAATTATACACAGACACCCATTTTGAGAGCTAGAGACAGAGTCATTTCATCTTCTGCTTTACAGTATATCCTTTCATTTCAGAGCCTAGAGGTTTTTTTTTCTTAGCAATAATACCAGAAAGGTAATCCATCTTTGGGTACAGTTGGAATAATCCTTGAATATTATCCTGATAACTACTAATGCACATGTTATTTGAGTTTAACTCTTCAAAACACATGTGTGCACGCATTAAGATTATTTAGTGATTTCAAAGTAATAAGGACTCTATGCATACCACACATGCCTTGGTGCTTTAAATTTATTTGTACAGCTGCAAAATTCTCAGATTAACTATCTGTCAGGAGAAGTAAAATATGGTCTGGAAAGTAAGGAGATGAAATCCAAGACACTGGGAGAAAAATTACAAAATGAACTTCTGCAATATGAATTATTTCTAAAAGAGAGAGAGAGAAAGAGAGAAAGAGAAACTCTCACACTTTCTGGAATAATAACCTGTAGTTGGAAGACAAGTATATCATTAGACCATAACCTGGATAGTTCCAGCCATTTAGTAATAGGCAGCATTTATTGACATAATTGTCACTGAATCTCCTTTTCTCTTAAATCTGCTGGAATATAAATTTGCTCATAATGCAAATACCACACAATGTCCCAGAGGCAAGTCTGCAGGCAGGAAAAACAGAACTGCAATCTTCAAGAACGATCATTCTGTTCCCATGGAATCAGCCTGTCATTAAATCCTCAGATTTTAATGATTGTGTAGTCTTGAAGCAAATTAAGATTATACATTTACATACCATGTTTTTATCATTCTGATTATGTCAGCACATATCAGCTATGTGTCATTCTTTTATTGCATTTCAACAACAAAAAAAAGGTTTATTTTGTTGCTTGTTTGCATATTTTTAAAGGACTGGAGACTTAAAGTGTGGCAGTCCATTTAAAGTGTCTGGACTAATTTCTGAAACATGTATAAGTATTCAGATATATATCCCCACACATCTTAGAAAGAAAACAATCGAGCACCAGGATAGAAAAATAAACAGTTTAATATGCAAAACACTTAGCTTTCATTGGCCAAACTGCCGACGTTGTCAGAACAAGAATAGGAAATCTGGGAGTTTGCCTATATAGCCAGCTGCTTTTGCAACCTGCTCATTGAGCGGGCACCCCACCCCCAGTCCATGGAACAGTACCGGCCCACAGCATGCCACACAAACAACCATGCCACACAAACAAGCAAAGCCCCCTCCAAGAGATGCAGGCAGCACAGAAAACCATGCACTCTCTGGTCCGTGGAAAACTCTCTCTCCATGGAACTGGACCCTGGTGCCCAAAAGGTTGGGGACCTCTGTTCTAATGCATATGATGCCCCATTAATATCTACCAATATTTAAAACCAATATAAGAATTAAAGTAATTGACAAAAAGAAAAAGAAAATAAGACAACAACCAAGACAAAAAAAATTACAAAAAGGAAAACTGTATAGCAGTTTTACTAAGTAAATTCAGGAGGGAACAATAGATAATATAAATAATTCATGACACAAAATGTATCTCTTCTATGAAACAAATCCATTCTGAAAAGGAAGGTATCCTCCTAGATTCCCAAAATAGGGAACTTTAAGATGGCCCCTCAGAAAGCCTTATCAGCAATCAATAACAAAGAGATGTTAAAATGCTTCAATTGACTTTGCCTCAGAACACTGACTGGATAGCTTGCTTGCTGCAAGCTGTAGAGCAGGGGGTCTTCAAACTTGGCCCTTTTATGACTTGTGGACTTCAACTCCCATAATTCCTTAGCCAGGCTGAGAAATTCCAGGAATTGAAGTCCACAAGTCATAAAAAGGCCAAGTTTGTAGACCCCTGCTGTAGAGCAATACACAATACATTTTTTTTCAGTGGCAGCCCTGTCCTATAACTTCAGAAACAGGCTTACAGGATTAGAAATAATAAACAATTGTCAATAACCGTAGGATAATTAGGATGTGCCATCAAATTGTTGTCAATTCTTAGCAACCACATGATAATTTTTCTCCATGATCTGTCCCTAACCTAGTCCTTCAGTACATCCAATGGTATACTCACTGCTACTGTAAACAAACCTATCCACCTAATTGCTGGTCATCCTCTTCTTCTCTTTCCTGCCATTTTCTCAGCATTGGGGCCTTCTCCATGGCCTTTGCATAATATATCTGAATATATATCTGAAGTAGGATCATTTGAGCCTAGTCACATCGCACTTGTGTCAGAAGCAAGCACTAAGGTGCTTCTGGGTTGAAAGGATTAGCCGGTGACATCACCAATGCCTGGGGGTACCCAGTTGGGGGCTCCTTTCATGTCACCAGCTGGAGCAAAGGATGGGAACTCACCTCGCCCTGTGGCAGCACTCAGGTCTAGAATGCAGGCTTGCTAATCTCCAACCAAGTGTCCTAAGCACACAAACCACTGTGTTCTTATTTGAGCCTGGTCATTTTTGCCTTGAGTGAGAACTCTTAACCCAGAGTTCAGGATCCATTGAATGATCCATTTCTTTGTTTTCTTGACTGAACACAGTATTCTCAGGAGTCTTCTCCAACAGGGAAGTTCAGAAGCATCCATCCTCTTTCCATGTTGTTTTTCCAGTGTCGAACTTTTGCTTCTATAGAGTGTCACAGGGAACACATTGCACAATTCTAATTGTTAATAATCATAAGATCCAGTCTGACCCATAAGATTTAATCTGATATTTGGTCACTCTGCCCAATATTGATTGTCTTTAAAAGAAAGAAAAATACTAAAGCAGAGGTGTCCAACCTTGGCAACTTTAAGACTTGTAGACTTTGACTCCCCAGCCATCATTCCAAAGTTGAAGTCAACAAATCTTAAAGTTGCCAAGGTTGCACATCCCTATGCTAAAGCTTACACCTGGCATCCTTCTCCATATAGGCCGTATATTCAATAGCTGAGCTGTAGTCTTTTTTCCTAAAAGAATTCCTCTACTTGTACTTTGTTTTAAATCCCTGATCAGTGCACCATGGAGTATTATATGCTCTTCGGTGCTACAAGTTATTACAGAAGAAAGACTATGGGAAAACATTACCTGAGTAAATTGGATTTTCTTCCCAATGTTCAATTTAAAATACCTATGGAATTTCACCTCAACACTGATGTGATTGTATTATATCTAAGGAAACCATAGACACGCAGAAGGCAGGAACAACATTGCATGGTTTATGCAATTCTAACTTTTGAAAATTGGAAACCATTAAGCCGATGGAAGCCCAACTCTTCCCAAGTTGTATGAAATTGTATTATATACCCAAATTGGTAAATATAGGTAGTCCTTGCTTAGCAACTATTTGAAGTTACAATGGACCACCCTAGAGCTATTTATGACCAATTTTCAAAGCTCCAATGGTCATTCCTTCCACCATGATGTTTGATGTTTTTTACTGGTATCAGGTCTTTATTTTCAGATATTTGCTTCACAATTGTAGCATTTGGTTAATGACCCTGGTGTTTGCTTAATGACCACCTCAAGAAAGGTTGCAGAAACAGGTGCAGTGATGACTCAATTAATGACTGCCACAAATTATAACCATAACTCTGGGCTCAATTATGGTTGTAAATCATGGACTACCCATAATTAACATTATGATGATCATTGTAATAGCTATCCATACATCAAACACAGAATTCTATATGGAAGTTCAAATATGCAGATTAAGTATGTGAACAGCACAGAATTTCAACAAATGGCCTGAGATACAGTAATACGTTGAGAGTGTGTCATAATGAAAATTGAGGACATATGTTTCCTGATCAAGAAACAAGCTGAGAAGGGAGTGGGTGGGGGAAGGCACCATAATGCTTGGAATAAAAAAAATCTGGAAATAATTTACACAAAAAACATGAGTATGAATAGAGATACATTGTCTTTGCTATTGGCAAAGTATCCCGCCTTGCTAGAGAAAGAGATTCAGGCTCTTTTCCCAGCAAAAATGCATGTACACTACATGACTTGCACAAATTACATGCACCAAATGTGAACTCTATGCTATCCCAGATTCTTTACAATAGGATTCTTTATAGTCTTGGGCTTTCCATATCCAGCCTTTTTGGAAACTATTCTCATGGGTTTACATCATGGAAAGAGCCATGCTCAAATTGATTCTGACAAGACCAGAATAGTTTGTTGCATTCCATTATTTCGAGATGAAAATAATGATGTGCCCTCATGGCCTCTGAAAGCTTGTCAGTAACAGAGGAAAGTTGCAAAGGAAGTCTATATTTTTCCTCCCCTTTGTCAGAAGAGATAGAACCTAGCAGGACCACACAAAGTGCCATATGGTGTTCATCTTACTGACACTGAAGGGTCCTCATTGCATTAGTCACTCCAAATGAGTCATTGTGTGAAGATGAAATATGAGTGTCAACAAAGCCCACTGTAGTTTTCAGAGATAATATTTTGTTCTAAATGAGAAAATGACCACAACCTCTTATCTATCTACCTCACGATTTTGATCCCTACAAATCTAATCTTTGGTTTTGCTGACACTTTTTTATCCTGTCAGGGTACTTGCACAGTGGGCAGAAAATCAACTTACATAATGAGGAAAGAAACAACTACCTGCTACATTTTTTCCCTGTCTTGTTTCTGGAAAACTGACAAGGAAAAATAACATCACACCTACATTTTGCTGTTAGAATTGATACTATTTATTTTTAGATGAACATACAACAGCACACATTTTTCATTATGCTGCCTTAAGAGATGTTGTAATGTAACCAGTATTAAATCTGAAATATAATTAACATAGACTGTCTCAAATTTATATTTATTTGCTTTGAGTTGAGAAACTGTCATTATAAAAACATCTTTTTGGATAATAGTTATTTTTCCCCTAAACACCTACCTCTCAAAGACTTTCTGCCAGCCTTTTTAATAAAATATGAGCCAATCCAAGTATCACTTTAGCAATAGCAATAGTACTTAGATTTATATACCGCTTCATAGTGCTTAGCAGCACTAAGCAGTTTACAGGGTCAGCATATTGGCCCTAACAATCTGGTTCCTCATTTTACTGATCTTGGAAGGATGAAAGGCTGAGTCAACCTTGAGCCAGTCAGCATTGAACTCCTGGCAGTGGGCAGAGTTAACCTGAAATTCTAACCACTGCACCACCATATTTCACTTCAGTTGCATAGATGGCCTCTACCAAAAAAAAATCCATTTGGATTGTAATTATCCACCACTGTGGTCATGTCTCAAGGAACATACTCATACTAATAATGCTGCCTAAGGAGATGTGTGACTGAGGCATAAGGTCTTGCCCCATGAACTATCCAAAAAACATCCTAAAATTATTTTCTCTACTTGGTACCCTCAAAATATTTCAGGGATATTAATTCACCACCATTCTTGACCATCAAGTTATGTGATGTTTGAACTACACCACTGAAGTAACACTTGAATTAATCCTGGATGAAAAACCTGCTTAAACTGCAGGCAATTTCAGTCCATCCCTACCAATATTCACATGTACATGTGGATTGCAGTGTGATTTTAGCAGATACAGTAAACTGAAGAATGAGCAGGTTTGTAACAGAAGTTGCATCAAGGATAACTGCACAAAACAAGGTAGAACTCTGTTCTTCACATTTTTCTTGACTTCACTTAATAATGTGCACTCAGTTGACTCATTTTTCTGCATTCACACAGCACAGTAAACTATTATGGTTTGGATTTCACACAATGCACTAAGCAAAAATGTGCTTGATTAATGTGAGATTGCTTATATAAAATTTGTTTTATATGATTGCTTATATAAAATTTGTTTCGTATTTCTGGTCGATATGAGTCACTTACTCAATCTCTACAATATTATCAGAAAAGAAGGAATCCCTTTGAGATTCATCTTGCAATAAATTCTTAAGCTCTACTTCGAGAAGCATGATTTGGCACCAGAAAGAAACCAGAAAGCTCCCATTATGTGAAACATAAAAGTAATGTTTCATTTATTTGGGGAAATGAAACAAAGACAATAATCATCAATGAATTCTGATGGAGACATGCACTCTGTTGAGATACGTATAAAAAAAATGACCGATAAGCTTTCAGTTCATGGATTTACTTTATTAGTAAAATCTTCATCTCTTTTTCTCTTTCCTTCTTTCTAACCTCTTCTCTGCTGTCTGCCTCCCACTCACTCAGCTGCAGTTTGGCTGTTGTCCCCAGCAGAGATCCTCTGGCAGCTGTTTCCTCTTAAAAAACATTCGGCCTGCAACCTACCTTCAGAGTGCCTTTATCACTTTTAATAGCAGCTGAAGTGTCTTAAAGTTTCCAGCTGCCAGCCACATCTTCACGATAGCAGCAGGACCTGAGCTCCATTGTGACTCTGTCGTAGCAGATACAATATTACCGGTATTCTGAATGAAGTGAAACTCATGCTTTGGAAGAGCATTACAGAATCCTTTAATATGTTAAATTCCATGTAACAGCACTCTCATATAAATGCTCTTTTGCGCTAAGACTTGCATTTTCCAGTTGTGGAGTTTTTATAGCTTGAAGTTTCTACCCGAAAAATAGCACTTATGAAAAGGGAAACATGCCTTGGCAAACGTTGGCAATGGTGCAATAAAAAGCTGTTATGCTGCCTCTTCTTTTCATTCTTGAGCTATGCAATGTGAAATAATATGCTTGAACTCATGCTCTCACTCAGATTTGCACAGCATTAGGGTGAGGTTTTCTGCTCTCATTTGCAGGACATCTACATTACCTTAGGAAAGAAACTAGCTTCTGGAAAGAGGGGGAAAACTTCAAGAAAGAAGGGAACTGCAGATTTATCAGTTATTCTATATTTTCATATTTTGGCCTAACCCCCCCCAAAAAAAACCAACAACCCCATATCATTAGACCAATTTTATCTAGTACAGGGGAAGGCAACCTTGGCTCTTTTATGACTCATGGACTCCAACTCCCAGAATTCCTGAGCCAGCATGGCTGGCTCAGGAATTCTGGGAGTTGAAGTCCACGTCATAAAAGAGCCAAGGTTGCCTACCCCTGATCTAGTGTTTATTGATCAATTTGATCTAGTTCACCAGCCTAGAAACCAGGAGACTGTGAGTTCTAGTTCAGGGGTATCAAACTCAACGTCATGTGATGTGTCATGACGTATCGCAACTTTTTTTCATTGCTGGCAAAGGGGCGAGCACAGTTTTGCCATGATACATCTGGCCTGTGGGCCAGCAGTTTGACACCCCTGTTCTAGTTTCACTTTAGACATGAAAGCCAGCTGGGTGACTTTCTTGGCCAATCACTCTCTTTCAACCCAACCCACCTTATGTAGTTGTTGTTATGAAGAGCGAGAAGTATTAGGGTCCATTTGTGCCTTGAGTTATTTATAAAAGCAATAAAGGCAGGAAATAAATAAAATAAAACCCATCAAAAATAAATAAATGCTACTCTAAATAATAAAGCAGCAAGAAATTATCTCAATTTTAATTTATGAGACAGAAATAACCATTTCAGGGGAAAGCAAGTGTGATTATTTGCAACAGCCACCATAGTTTGATGTGACCACATCCCTGTTCACTGGACTTTCTCCTCCCCTTTCATCTAGTTGATACTTCTTACAGATCAAGTCATAAAGTATCGTTTAGTGTCATACATAAAATACTGATGGAGCTCAGATTAGGAGCAAAATACAGCTTTGCCTGGGGAAGATCCTATGTTTAATGTTTGTAATTTCTACTTTTAAAAGACCTCAGGCCATAGAACTGGAAAGGCTTCCCCAGATACTCTTACAAAATTATTACCGTTGCTCAGAGAAGGCCATACTAGGTCAGAGTACATTCAGAAAGAGAGCTAAACATCACTGCATCTTTTCTACACCCCACCCAAAATTGTAATTAAATTGTATAAATTGCTTCAGCTTCTTTGGTTTATTACTTCTGGTATGCAATTCCACCAGGGGAAGATTAATGCAGGAACAGGTGTTCATATAATCTCTAAAACGCTCATTTATTTGGTTTTATGTTTACCCTGACTTTGCACCAATAAATGGCATTGAAGACAGCCATTGATTAAACACTGAGTCATGATTTCCCATTAGATTATATGTAACCAGATTAAGGCAGCCTTCACCAGCATTAGTAATTTTGCATATACCAAGTGAAAGGCAGCTGAAATAAATCATTAGTTATTGTCACTGAAAAGATTGAAATCATAAAAAATAACCAAAACTCCTTACATACATGTACTTTCCTAAATTAAGCTAAGTTTACCTTTCCAAATTTGATTTCAATGCAATTTTCTTTAAATTTCTCCTGTAAAGTCTCTGCTAGCTGACAGAGCAAAGCACCATTATCCAATTTCTCCATGAAGGATTCAGCTGTTATTTCTTTTCCTGAAAAAGACACAAAAGGAATATCAATCAGCACCAGCATTGTGGATTATTCACTGTGTGGAAAAACATGATTGCACTGTGGATTTTGTTTGTATCAAATTGTGATTGCTCCCTGCTGAAGAAATAGATCCCACGTTATACATCACATACTCATTTGTCCTTAAAAAGAAAGATGGCAGAGACTTTATTGGAAGAAAGCTATTGTCAATGAAGTCAAAACTTATTTAATTTCATGAATGCCAATGTACTTCCCCCACAGCATTTTATGGTAACACTGAAGAGAGTTGTTCTAAAGTTTAAAAAACATGTAGCCAATGTAGTAGCTTCACATGGACTCTTCTTATAAATGCAGATGACTGCAATGCCAAATTGGCTGAAAAGATATGTTTCCATAATCTAAATTTAGCAGTTTTCCTTTAGGATTTGAGGAGGATGACATTACCTTAGACTAGAGCACCAGTCAAAAGACGTATGATTAAACTTGAGAAGATATTGGAAGCAACAGCCAATGGATTGGATGTCATTTACCTTAATTTTATTTATTTATTTATTTATTTATTTATTTATTTATTTATTTATTTATTTATTTATTTTATTCCATTTATATCCCACCCTTCTCCGAAGACTCAGGGCGGCTTACAAGCTTAGCAATAGCCTTCATTCTATGTATATGCCTGCTTATTAGGGCTTTCGGCCCCCCAAGCGGCATTATTACAAAGTCAGCTTAATTGCCCCCAACAATCTGGGTCCTCATTTTAGCTACCTCGGAAGGATGGAAGGCTGAGTCAACCTTGAGCCTGGTGGGACTCGAACCTGCACTAATTGCAGGCAGCTGGTGTTACTTAAGGAGGCATCAGCCCACTGCTCCACCAAGGCTCTTAATGAGCTGGGGGATGAGGATGGTGGAAGTATTCAATACTTTCTGGAGCAGAAAAAGAATATTTTGCTTATTCATGTTTAATAAATATTATAGCTCTATTTAATCTTCACAGTTATAGTTTCCTACACACTGGAATGAGGTTGCCTCTGACATCTGGCTGGCTTCCATTCTGATAGCATTCCAAAGGGCCTTGAAGATTAGCTGTTCTTTTAGACCTGGGCATGGGTGCATGAAGCCCCTTGCTGGATATTGGTTGTATCTGTTCTTTGTGTTGTTGGCAGGATTCATCACCTTTTCTGTTTTAGTTGTATTCTTTCTTTACTTTTCTAATTTATCTTCTATTTTTATTTTGTTTGTACACATTGTGAGCTACCCAAAAAAACATCCTGGAGTCAGATAGCACCAAATTGAATTTTTATTGATTGATTGATTATTGGTAAACTGTACTTAATAATGCTAATAACACCACTGATAAAATTACCATCAGCAATTGCAAAAGGTAGGAAGGATGCATACAGAAGAAGTGCAAGACAGTAAATATGACAATTTTGGGGGGGGGGGGAGAAACATATTTAACTTTTTATAAACAGCAATGGATGAATACAAAACCAATTTAAATAAATAATAATGCATTTATAAGCATTTATAAATAAACACAGCCAGCTGGAAGAGGACAATTGGCAGAAAGAAACCCAGAAGTTCTTTGTCTCTACTAAAAACAAAGAGACAACTACTTCCACAGCCTCTAGATTAGCTCAACAAAATGCCCTGGAGAACAGGTTCTGAGTAATGTGTATCCCAGAATGGCACTGTCCTTCAGCCTTTTATGGTAAAAAAGATAAATATCCATCAGTGATAACTGGTATGTTATGCTTCTATCCCTCATTCTTGTCTCCAGTGACAGACTATCTGAAAACAAATCATTGCAAACAGTCACACAAAATTGCCTTATCCATTTATTGCATCTTGATCATTTTTGATCTTCCAAGAATCTTTTTTTTATTAGATAAGATAAGATAATCTTTATTGTCATTTTTTTTACTTTGGGCACAATGGCACACATCAAAAATGAAATTTAGTTGCCTGCTCTCAAAGTGAAACACATACATGACACACACCTAAAACATACTACATACAACATATATATAGCCCCACACCACTACATATACGTAACAATAAAATATTAAATACTGTCCATCTTGAATATATAACGGAAAGAGGAAACCTGAGAGTTCACAAAGTTAATGCTGTATGGAATGAAACTATGGTTGAATCTGGATGTTCTGCTCCGGACACCATGAAGGATACTTTGAAGGATATTTTCCTGCAAATACCTAGTTTGCATCAAAATAGGGATGCAGAAAAGCACTGCTCCTTCTATTACAGAATCTATTCTGTGCCAGACTGCCAGAAATGCTTTTGTAAAATAACTGGAATAATTAGAAGGTAGTTATTTTGTTTCTTTTCATGGCCCTCAGTGGACAGAGATGGGAGAAGACACAGAATTATTATGAGGATACTTTATGATTTCCACAAATGCATTTATACCCCGCAACCCAAACAGCAATCCTAAACATCATTTGCCTGCAGAAAAATGCATGAAGTGTTGCCACTCTAATTTACTGCAGTTGAAACTCTCAATGCAGTTTGGGAATGCTGCATAAAAAGCCCGAATCAGAATTCTCCGGCATTCAATATATATCTTCACAATTCACTTCTTTCAGCACACTTCCATTTCTATTTTAAGATAACCATGGCTAAAACTCTGCCTAATCTTAACCATGTCTATTGCAGTTTCTTAACTTGTAATTTAAATAAGCATGTTTCCAGAAAACATAAGGATTAATTACAATTTGATCTGGTGCACACATTAGATTGCTGTATAGTGTGGGTGCTGGTATGTATCCGATTGTATGCAGTATATATTATATATAATATTCCTTCCAGTCACTGTTGACTGCTGGGAACTGCCTGGATTAGTTCCTGCTGTTTTCTTGGCAAGATTTTCAGAAGTGATATGCCACTGCCTCCTTCCTAGCGATGGGAAAAAATGATTAGTCCAAAGTCGGCAGCTGCCTTCATACCTAGGGTGAGTCTAGAACTCACAGACCCCCAGTTTTTAGCTTGGTGCCTTAATCACTACATCAGATTGGCTTTCATGATGGATATACAGGGTTTGGTTTTCTTGTTTATAAACAATAGCCTGTTGTATATTATTGTTTTACTACTCCAATCCAGTCTTTATTAAGTTCGGATGACCCAGCAACTGTATTTAACCTAAAACAGGGGGCGGGGAGAGGTTTAAAGCTCCTAATCCTAGCTGTTCTTTAAAAGGTCTATGGAGATTCTCAGTCAGACTTGCCTCAAAAGTGCTTTTTCAAAAGGCAACTGGACTTTTTTTTCCTTGAAGAAGAAGGGGAAAAAAAGATTCATCCATAAAGTAAGAAAGTACAGCTGACTCTTACATTCAGGGCTAAATTCTGACATCAGGATTTCTTAACAAAACAACCTCATCTATGCAAACTCAAGAAAGACTAATAAAAAAGCTCCCTCAAATCCCCAAACAAAAATATCTTTTTTCAATGAGGCCTGAAGGTTTCAAGTTTGGTCATAGTAAGGAATCATGGCTTTTTGTATTTCTTTAATTTAATGTCTCAGTTGGCAAACTGTTACATAATTTTGTTCTCTTTAAAATTATAGCTTGCCCAAAGCCTAAGACCAAAACCTAAAGTGTTATTATCATATTGTGGAGTTTACAGAGTTTATTTACTTGCCACTTATAAGCTTATACAACAAATCAAAACCTAATTTAGCAAGCTTGACATTTAATTTATTTATCAATTTACTTGTTTAATACTGAAGTCTGAGCATTATGCAAAAATATGAAATGTAAAAAAACCCATTTTCAGTATCTAATGAAGTATATTAAAATTGAAGCCATAATTAAAATCTTGGTCTTTTAAGATATAAAGTTTGTTGCTTTTGCAGACATACAAGGCAACACACTCTAGCTTTTCTTTAATTATGACAGAAATATGATTGCATTATAGTTATCACATTAATTTCTAATGCTTGATGTATAGTGTACATAAGTTTTCTTGAGTAAATAAATTCTGTCTCTTATACAATAGTTGCTCCCCTTTTTCCCCTTCCATCATAATAGAACAAATTTATAATATTTGAGGGTAGAATACTATAAGTGAGTTTCATTTAGCACAAATGTTGTTTATACCTTGAAGCATGAGTAAAATGGTCATATGATATCTAATTATATCCTGTTTCATGATTTATGGTTCTGTCCTACTTCATTGGTTTATTTTATATACCCAAAGTAAAAAAAGTTAATCAGATGCTGAATGAAATGCTGTTAACCACCACAAACCTGAAAATTAAAATTAATGAATTTTGTTTTCGACGTCTATACCTGAAAAAATAAGTCAGCTACATCAGCCTTCAGTATACAGACTCTGAGCTCAACAAGGAACATTTCTTTATGTACAACAATCACCCTGAAATCTAAGAGACTTCAACCCTATCAAAGGTCTAGTGAAGTATTTTGAGATTATATTGTTCTCTTTTATGGAATTGCAATCCTGCCTCCAATATCAGCACTCCATACCCATCTAACTCTGTCCTGTCAAAGAGGACATATGAAAATGAGCGACAAAGTTTTTATAATGGCACGCTGATAACGTATTGTGACATATTATGATGTTTTTTGCCTTTGCAGAGCCAGGATAGGGATGGCCTGTGTGTGATGCATCTGGCCCACAGGTCACCAGTTTGACACCCCTGCACTAAGGACCCTATATATGATGATGAGCAACAAGCTAATGAATTACTGAAAACCCCCAGCATTTAGCAGTGTTATTTCCATTTCTCATTTAATAGTCAGATGCAAAGGAAAGTGACATAGCTAGATCATGAGCAGAGATCCTCCCATGGGGTTATTTGAGAGCTGATTTACATACAGTAGTGGCCAAAATTGTGGAAACCTTTTGGGAAAAGTGTATTTTTGAAGTTTGATGGCTAATAACACCACTTTTTTGTAGTAGTACATAAAATTATATATCAATGGAAAGATAATTTAATCAAGAATGGAATGCAAAAAAGTTTGTTCAATTATCTGTATTGTGTTCTATGAAAAGTTATAGCCAAATAACCAGAAAAAGGAAGCACAACTTGCTTAGGTTGATATCAGGTAGCTTTCCTTCATCTGATTGTAGCCAATGAGCATGAGTGTTTAGAGAGCCAATCAGGTGTCATCTTCTTTTGGAAATGAACCAATCAGATCACAGTAGGATTCAGTTATTGATGTCATGTATTGAAGCTGAGAGGAGGCCATTTGTCAGTGTGTTATGTGATCGCTATCAAGTTAGTTGGTTTTTTTGTGTTCTTTCATTTAGTAAGCTTGTAAAATGTAATAAAATTAAAATAATGATTCAAAGAGTTGATTGGTTGCCCAGAAAGCAATGTAAAATAGTATTATTAAGTGAACAAGGCTACAGTTATAAAGAAATTAGAAGAAAAATTGGTGGAAACCTAACCAAAGGTGGCATTTCTACTGTACACTTTTCCCAAAAGGTTTCCACAATTTTGGCCATTACTGTAGAGTATGCCTGTCTGCTTGCTGATTGGCATTACTTGCTAGCACAAAGAAGAACAAACAGGATTAGTTTCACTTATTCAACACACATCCCACACATACAAGTTCTATCAACTCAAGGGACTGTTTTGCATGTAAGAACCCTGTTTCAAAAGTGGGAGAAGTCATGTAGAAAATGGATGGGGCAACTTTAATTATTTACTTTATTATTAAATTGTATGATTTAATAGGGGGTTGACATCTTTTATCAACATTTTATCAAAAATGTTTTGACATTCAGTTCTGCTGATCCTGGCTGATCCCACAAAGGCTAAGCAGAATCCAACATAGTTAATATTGGTTAGGACAGGCATGTCAAAGTCACAACGTCACGTGACGTTGCGCGACGTATCGGAACTTTTTCCCATTGCCAAAAATGGGATGGGCGTGGTTTGTCCGGGATGCTCCAGTCCGCGGGCCGGCAGTTTGACACCCCTGGGTTAGGAGAAACCAGAAAATCCCAAGGCAGTGGGCCAAAATGGAAGTCAATGAAATACCTCAGAAGAAGGCAGTGACAAATCTTTTGCCTTACTGCCATGAAATGACCATGTAGCCACCAGGAATCAGTCCTGACTCCCAGAGAAAATCTTTATTTATTTTATATTTGTTTATTTTATTCAAAATAAGGCTTTTTATATTTCTTCAGCAGAGCAAAACAAAAACATATGAATAAAGGAAAACACCAGATTAAGTGGGACCAACATTTTCAACCATATTTTTCAGGGTGTGCATGAGTTAATTGGTGAAACAGATCCCTTGCAGAAATTTATTTTTTTCTCATTCAAAATTCCTCCCAAAGGGAAAAAAGTGTCTCATTTATTATTATTATTATTATTATTATTATTATTATTATTATTATTATTATTATTATTATTATTATTATTATTATTATTATTATTATTATTATTATTATTATTATTTGGGGGGGGGTGGGAGAGCAAGAATTAAGTTTGTAATGACATGCATTCAACTTCCTAATCTCACTAGTCCTAAAATAGGTTTGAAAATTTTGGCTCTGAATATTTTGGAAAGACCTGGGCATGGAGAGATTAAAAAAAATATTGTATTTTTGGGGCTTTTTCTGCAATTTGTTAATAATATGATTTCAAATTAGAAAAGGCTACTAGATTAATAATTTCACAATAGCTAGAGCTCCACAGATTTTTTTTTAAAGTCTGCTTGCAAAAATGTGGCTCTACCTTCCCAAATTTAGCTGCTGGGTGGTAGTGAGTGATTTCATTATAAGCTGTATTCTTCCACAAGGTACTAAGGAATTTGCTATCAAGTCAATGCAGTATAGCTAGGACATCTGGTACTATAACTCTGTTGGACTACAACTGTACAATTCCCAACTACCAGAACCATCGACTGGAGAAAGCTGTCCTAAATAATCAATTGCTTCACAGTGTAATTGAGAACATGGATTTGATAATAATTTCAGCTGATAAATTCCATCTTTAAAAGAAAGTCTTTGAGTCAGCAGAAAACCACATGATACTTCTGTGAAGCCAAGAGGTTGGCTTGTTCATCCAATTTACTCTAAATTGATGCCCTCTTGATATTCTGGACTGCAACCACCATAAACATGTGAGCTGCAGATGATGTGGGAGTCGTAGCCAATCACATATGGGCCCATCATGATGAAAAACACTTTTCAAATCAGCCTGTAAAATGTGGTCCACAGCTCTCATGTTACAGAATGTTAGCTGTTTCTGGACTTCGTTGATTTCCAAGTCCTTATTCGTTGCAACTTTGTCTCCTTCAACCACCTTATCTCTACATATATGTTTCTGTCTACTGGACCGTTTTGCAGCTCAATGTTTGCACTATAAACCTTTTAAGGTAGGGGCATACATAACTATTTTCTCTTTCCGCACAGAAACTGAATTGCAAATTGTAAATTACAGTTTTGTTCCCTGGCAAAATGGATTCAAACAATTTAGGTTACTATCAATTCAGTCATTTGTCTCCAGTAACATCTCCCCTCAAAAACCAAAATAATATACAACAATAATATACAACAAGACAAACTGAGATGCCGTAAACATTCCTACGACTTGATAGGATAGGATTGTATTTTGTTGTACCGATATTTTTTTCTATTCTGAAAAGTTTAGGTTTCAGACAAAACATTGGGCTTTTCAAAACACCTGACCCTGGGGGTCATTAGAAATATGTATGTAAAAGAATGTTACATGCTACATACACCAGGGACAACAAATGTAATGTAGTGGGTCCGACGCAAGTAAGAGACGCCAGCCGGAGTACGTGTTCAGCTGTTTATTGTGGGGGGTGCGTACTGAGGAACAAGGGCTACCTGGCCTCCTTATATACCCGGCCAGGGAGGCGGCCAGCCAATGGGGATGGCCCTAGGTTTCCTGCTGAAACTAGGTTTCCCGCCAAAACCATCCAGGCCAACGCCCCCTAGTGGCTGTTGTTATGCAGATGCCTGCAACTGGATACATAACAACAAACTTAAAGTCTATCTCATACAGGAAACAAACGCCAAACAGAATAGATATCTTTACATTATTAAGACTGATGGGAAAAAAGCCTGTCCCTTCTCAGCAATCTAATCAAGACAGCTGCCTCAGCCCTGCTGATAGCTGGCCAAGTGATGGATGATCACCTGGGCAAAAGGCAAGAGCTCTCTAGAGGGATGGAAATAGCTTCTGCAACTCCCATTGTTTCCTCAGTCCTGATCCGCGTCTAGCCAGGATGTTAGAATGAAGACACAGAGGTGGCTTTGAACTTCCCTTAAAGCTTTCAGGTGTCTAACATGTGCATTACTCATTCCAGCAAAATGTTTGCACACCTTTTAATACCACAATAGTAATTAATGGGAGTCAACCTTTTTTTTTCATTAAATCACTGTATGGAAACACTTTGGGAAAGAGGCTATGCCGTTACTAATCTCACCTGAGGAACCCTCCAAGCCCAGAGCTACGGACCCACACATAGAAACTTATTTTTTATTATTTTTATCTAATATCTACCCTGAAGCTTGAAATAACACCAGTGTAGGATTTCAGATTTTGTTACAACCAGCTGCCCTTTGCAGTCTCATTTTTCCACACATAAAATGTTTCCAATCTCTGCAGCTTCTAAAATGTGTGGACGTGACAAGTTTCCTGACTGCCTGTTGCTTAAACTGAGATCCTCACATCCAGAAATTGTTTAAATTAAGAAACACTGTATTATAGTTTTTACGATTATAAAGGATCTCTTTAAGTCCAATTCCCTGCCCAGAGACTTTAGATCATCCCAGACAAATGGCTGTCCAATCATCCCATGTATTTGGTTTTTTTTTTGTTTGTTTCTTTTTTGCCCACCAGTTGGTTCTTGATTGATTATATCAGCTTATTTTGGGTAGCTTGTGTGGGGTTTTTTCCCCCTGCCAAACAGGTTGGGATTGAATTAGCAATCAACAGGTGACAATTATCTCTGCAGAATATGTGCTTATAATTGCAAGAATACTGCACCAATTGATTAGATCTGTGGTGAGCAAAAACCTTTTGGATGAGATTTTTAATAATAGACCAGCAAAGAAAGAACAAGAGCCATGCAACCTTTGAAAACCCTCCAGTGATGGAGGTCCCATGAGGTCAGCAAGAAGGCAGTTCCAATGCTTAATACAGGGATCTTCAAACTTGGCCCTTTTATGACTTGTGGACGTCAACTCCCAGAATTCCTCAGCCAGCATGCCTGACTGAGGAATTCTGGGAGTTGAAGTCCACAAGTCATAAAACGGCCAAGTTTGAAGACCCCTGGCTTAATAGGTCTCATGGTCATGATATTATTCCTTATTTTGAGTTTCAATCTCTCTGAAAAGTTTTCACCAGCTGGTTTTTGTCCTATCTTTGGGCACACTGTTTTCCCAGTGACAGCTCTTCCAAGTATTGAATCTAACTCTGAGGGGGACATGTTTATCGCTTCTTATCTGATGTTTTTATATTGGCTGTTTTATCAATTGTGGTGCAACCACTCAGAGTCACCTTTGGTAAGATATACAAATTTGATAAATAAATAATTGAGGCCACTATTATGTGTGGAATACTGCAACCAATTTTGGTCACCAAAAGATGTTGAGACTTTGGAAAAGGTTCAGAGAAAAGCAACTCAAAGTCCTGGAGACTAAAACATATGAAGAACAGCTGTAGGACTTGGGTTCGGCTAGTCTAAAAAAAGAAGAAATAGGGGTGACATGATAGCAGTATTCCAGTATCTAAGAGGCTACCACAAAGAAGAGGGGGTCAAATTATTCTCCAAAGCACCAGAGGGCAGGACAAGAAACAAGGGTTGGAAACTGACCGAAGAGAGAAGCAACCTGGAATTAAGGAGAAACCTCCTAACAGTGAGGACAATTAACCAATGGAACAGCTTGCCTTCAGAAATTGTGGGTGCTCCATCCCTAAAGGTTTTTAAGAAGAGAGTACACAGTGACTTGTCTGAAATGGTAGAGGTACTCCTGCTTGAATAGGGGGCTAGATTAGAAGACCTCCAAGGTCCCCTCCAGCTCTATTCTATTCTTCTCTTCTTAGGTGAAGCATACCCAGATCTTTTAATCATTCTTCATAAGATTTAGCCTCTAAGGCTCTCTCTGTTTTTGTTTATTTTCTCTGAACTTTTTCCAGTTCCTGAGCATCATTTTTATTGTGGCAAACAAATCTGGATATAATATTCCAGGTTTGGCCTGATGTGAAAGGTCAGGTCTACATGTGAAGGTCTAATTAAAACTGATTTATTGCTAATAATGCATAAGAATTATGTCATGCAATTAGGTATCTTCTCAACTAACAGTTAGAACCTGCTAAGAGATAAGGATCAATGGAATTCAAGAAGGGTTGAACTTAGACTTGTGGCTTTGTAGAAATTCTAGGTCAGGGCTTTTCAACTTCTTCACCCATTGTACCACTTTTAGGATATGGCAACATCCGAGTACCACCTAGCAAGGTGTCAAAAACTTGATGACCAAAAAAAAAAAGGAAAAAAGTGACGAAGTACAGGTAGTCCTCGACTTACAACAGTTCACTTAGTGACTGTTCGAAGTTACAATGGCACTGAAAAAAGTGCCCCCCAAGCCACAGCCGAGCAAGACACCTGCCTGCCTGCCTGGCGGCACTCTTCCTCCTGTCTGAGGTTTTCATTGGATTGGTAGCAGGGGTGGGGTGAGGAATGTTTGGTTTCTATTCCTCCCATCTGCCTGGTGGTTGTAGCACGTTTTGGTCACTTCACATGACCCTGGGACACTGTGACCACCATAAATATGAATCAGTTGCCAAGCATCTGAATGTAAAACAAGACTCTGGAGATGCTGCAACATTCCAGCTGATCGGCGCTTCTTCTGGGCTCAGCAGATGTGCCGGGATCACCGCCGAGCTCCAGCTGGAGCCTGGCACTGATCCTGGTGCTTCCGCTGAGCCCTGACAGCCCTGCAGCTCCAGCCATCTCTTGCTCAGGCTTATGCAGCGGTTCAGCTCATTCCCCTCCCCCGCTACTTTTCTAGGATGGCCGCGTACCACCTGCTAGGTGCTAATGTACCACAGGTGGTACCCATACCACTGGTTGAAAAGCCGTTGATCCCTCTTTTAGCTCTGCCCCCAGGTTCTGCCACTCCTTCCTGTATACCTGACCAGTGCAGCAGACTGCAACATTTGTCACTGCAATCCAAGACTGCATTGGCTCTTTTGGCAGTTGAAAAGCATTTCTACTCATATTTAATGTGTGGTCTATCAGACACCCAGAGCCTTCTCACAAATAGTTCTGTTGAACCAGGTACCTCCCTATCTTATATCTCCATATCTGGTTTTTCCTGCATAAGTGCAGAACCCTACATTTCTCACCACTGAACTGCATTTGGTTGCAAAAGGCCCAATATTCAAATCTATAGAGATTGTTTTGAACCCCAATCCTGTTTTATGAGGTGGCAGCAATACTGCCCCCTCACATTTGTGTGCTCTGCATCCCTTCTACCCCTCCTCGCAGCATCTCTCTCTCCACTTAGGCATAAGCCCATTAAGCACCACATGATGGTTATTCAACCAATTGCAAATCATTGCCCAGTTCAGCAAGAAAGAGTCTGTGATCTACTTTATCAACTCCCTTACTGAAGATCAGGCACATTACATCCATTGATCTATTAATCAAATCAGTTTGTGGGGAAAAAAGGGGGGGCATAAATTACTCTGCATAAACTGTTTTTAAGAAACTCATGCTGGCTTTTAGTATTCCCCTTGGCCCTTTCTAAATACCCGAAAACCCACTATTTTGTTATCTTTTCTAGGCTCTTCCCAGATATTGAAATCAAGCCAGTTAATATGCATTTTGCTGAGTACCCTATTTCTCCTTTGTTAAAGACTGGAAAAATATTAGCTCTTCTTCATTCTTCTAGCATACCCTCCCCCCTCATACTCCAGCAGTTCTCTAAGATTACAGTTAGTGGTTCTGAGATCATATCTGCCAGTTCTTTTACCACCCTGGGATGTAATCCATCTGGCTCTGGCAAATTGAATTCATTCAAAGCAGCTAGTGTTCTCTCTTCGCTTTCTTGCCAGTTTTGACCTGCACTTTTCTTCTGCCACTGCTGACATGACGGACCATTTTTTTTAATCTTGCAAAAAAAAAGTCAGAGACAAAATAGGAATTAAGCAGTTCGGCTTTCTTCCTGGCTTCTCTAACCACTTTGGCATCTTCTCCAATAAGTGGCTCAACTTTTCTATTGTTCTGCACATATTAAAATGACTGTTCTTGTTGTTTTTGTTTTTGACATTCCCTTTGTAAGCCTCTACTCACTCTTCCAGATTCCATGTTTACAAATTCAGGGTATTTCCTGATATGCTCCTTTCCCATTTTTTTTTAAACTTAACTTTTCAGTTTATCACAGAGCTCTTCATGAAAACACACTGTTCTCACAAACCATCTCCCACTTTTCTTTTTCTTTGGAATTGTTTGTTTTCGTAACTATTTAATAAATATAAATAGGATGAGGAAGTCTTCCATAAAATGTTTATTGAAATGATTATATCCATATGGTATAGTAACAACAACTTGCACCTAAACATTGGCAAGGTGTTAGACTTCCGGAGAAAAAAGGAGGAACCTGCCCCACTTTACATCGGGGAGGACTGTGTAGAGAGAGTTTCCTCCTTTAAATTTCTGGGAGTCTACCTCTGTGAAGATCTGACCTGGAAAGTTAACACAACCCAGGTGGCTAGAAAGGCCCAACAGAGGCTTCACTTTCTTAGGGTCTTGCGGAAGAACAGGGTAGAACAATGGCTAATGACCCTCTTTTACCAGTCTACTATAGAGAGCGTCCTCTCGTATGGTATTGTGGTTTGGTATGCTGGTCTGACAGCCGCGGACAGGAAAGTATTACAGAGGGTAGTGAGCACAGCACAAGACATTGTGGGCTGTTCCCTGACACCACTGGATGATATCGCCAGGGCTCATTGCCTTGGAAGAGTGAGGAAGATTCTCAGGGATGACTCACACCCTGGACGGTATCTCTTTACTCTCCTACCATCCGGTGGGAAATATAGGAATATAGCCAGCCGTACCAACAGGCTGAAAAATAGCTTTTATCCGTAGGCTGTTAGACTTTTAAATGGGACATAATCTCTGTGAACCTATGCAGAATTGACTTGGGAGGCCGGTGTGTGGTGTAGTTGGTTCACATGGTGTGGTAGGATGGAGGGTTTGTTGTCACTGTGTGTTGGGGGGTGAGAGCACGGGGGGAGGCTCAGCTAATCTCAATGTACACATGTTGTACTTTGACAATAAAGGTTTATTATTATTATTATTATTATTATTATTATTATTATTATTATTATTATTATTATTATCATTATCATTATTATCATTATCATTATTATCATTATCATTATTATTATTATATAAAAGGTACTGTCCATATCCAGTAGATTCTTAATGCTGAAAGTGCTCTCAAAAATGCTTCAGTACATAAGAAAAACAGGCATATGAAAGGACTGAAGAAATACCTATTACATATAGGTAAATCTCCCTCAATTTGGCATCTGCTAGATGGTGTGGTCTTCAACTTTCAATATTTGCAGCCAAAATGCTGACATTTTTGGGAGCTGAAGTTCACATATAAATAAGGCCTCCAGCTTGGAAAAGGCTACTATACCATATATTGGTTTTTCGTATGTCAAGAATGAACATCTGCTATGAAGAATCTGTTTACAGCCTTGGCCTCCGTACATCATCTTGTTGCTGTTCTTAACTACTATTATTATTTTCCCACTTCTTTGTACTAGTATACTTCATAAAACAGATGAATTGTCATTGTCCGGTATCCTGCATTGACCTCTCCCTTTCCTAATTGACACCCGAAGGAACCATCTTGTCTTGATAAGAGAGAAGAAGCGGACAAAGTGAAAACTCAAAACCAGAAACACAAAAAGAAAAATAAACATTAAAAGCAAACAACAACAACAACAGGTGAGCAGAGTATAAGCCAGCTGAGAAGATACATAAGTTCAGTTTGAGAATAATCAGTACTTAACAGTTATATTGCCTTCTTCTTAGAAAACATCATCAGCAACCTCCTTGTTTTTTCTCCGCCTACCAAACGCATTTCCATCTCTTTAGGCCTTTTAAACAGTAAGCTTCAGGTGAAAGGCCTTACAAGTCTCTCAGTTAGCTATTTTTGGTCTAAAAGCTGGTTAAAATGGCTTAAATAAACACAGGTTTGGGGGATGAGCTCTTCCACAGCCCAGGTTTCTGTCTGTTTGTTTATTTGTTTCAACTTGGACACTCCCTAAATCTAGTCAAATCCGTCCAACAGAAATATTGTTTAAAAATATATTTTTGAAAAAATTAAAAGAAACAAAAGGACAAACCCTTAGAAAACACCCTAATACAGGAGTGTCAAGTTGGTGGTCCATGGGCCGGATGCGTCATGTGCAGGCCATGTCCACCGTGGTTCCGCAAAGGCAAAAAAATGTCATGATATGTCATGATACGTTATGTGATGCAATCGACTTTGACACCTGTGCCCTAATATTTCATCAGACTCCACAGTCTACCACAAAATCTCACTAACATAAGATGTTGCCTAGTCAGCTTCATGGATTCTTCCTACAAGAAAACAAGAGCTCAGTAAATATGAGTGACTTTATCAGCACACTGCTAGCAAGCAAACAGCATCATCTTTCTGTTCTTGCCTCTGTAAACCAGGTTAACAGCCCAGCAATGCAGTACCAGAAAAATAACAGAAATGTCTCCTTCAACAGCATAGTATAGGCTTCAATCTTAGCTCATACCTGTGCTATTCCTTCAGTTCTATTCCTCATCTATCAGCTCCAGACTTCATTTCTGTTTACTGATCTTATTGTGTAGTGGGTCCGACGCAAGGAAGAGACGCCAGCCGGAGTATGTGTTCAGCTCTTTATTGCAAGGGGGGTAGCATACTGAGGAACGAGGGTTACCTGGCCTCCTTAAATACCTAGCCAGGTAGGTGACCAGCCAATGGGGTTGGCCCTAGGTTTCCCACTGAAACTAAAGTTCCCGCCAAAACCGTCCAGGTCAACGCCCCCTAGTGGCTGTTGCTATGCAGATGCCTGTACTGGATACATAACAGATCTCCTGAAACTTCTTAGGGACAACAGATAGAAAAATGCTTCTTTTTCAGAATCCAGGTCATCTCCTACTGCCAGATATACATTATACACCACAGCAGCACAGCAACAGCACACAGCGCTGAAGCAGCCACAATTTCCCCAAATATCATTCCTTTGGGTTCTGTAGTTTGGACACATTCTGTATGTTCGCCCATTTGAAGTACCTTGTTTCAAAAATTGTTGCCCTACAATGCACCATTTCACTCAGTTAAAGGTCACGACAAGGAGAGATTTGATTATGGAATGTGTCTTGTTTAACATGTGAATATCCAATTTATGTAGTCTGCTTTCTTTTCCCTAAGGTAAAGGTAAAGGTTCCCCCGCAAATGCATGCTAGTCGTTTCCATGTGTGCTAGTCGTTTCTAGGGGCCGGTGCTCATCTCCGTTTCAAAGCCGAAGAGCCAGTGCTTGTCCGAGGACATCTCCATGGTCATGTGGCCGGCATGACTAGATGCCAAAGGCGCACGGAACGCTGTTACCTTCCCACCGTAGTGGTCCCTATTTTTCTACTTGCATTTTTACGTGCTTTCTAACTGCCTCATGTCTTAATTTATTTGTCTAATTTTACCTTCTTTTTCTGCACTTGCCTAATCTTACCCATTCTGAAAGGAAAAAGCCTGGTGGGTATGCACATAAGAAGAAAGTTTTTAATGTACTGAAGCTTTGACCTATTGGCAGACATTGTACTGAAAGCCTGCCAGCCAAGCAGACCTCTCTTCTAAAAAGTGAAAGATGAAGCTCCCATCCTGCTTAACTGTATTTAAATGAAATCCGTGCACAGGAAGAGAAGCATAAGACATTTTCTCCATAATTACCAATTATTTTCCTTCAATGTCATAGGGAAGAAGTGTCAAGTACATAATAGATGTATTATGCCTTTTTTTTCATAGGACTATTTCAAGAAAATCAAGAGATTTTTTTTTCACACAAATGGAAAAACAATCTTAGGCTACTCTGTAACATAAAGAGGAAGAAAATGTTTGGCTCTCCAAATGTGGCTGAATTACATCTTCCAACATCCATAATTATTGTTTTCCTGGAGAGAGACGGATACAAGGAAGTAACCAATGACATGTATTACATTAAATTCTCTGCCTATCAGAGCTTTTCTGGGTAGGGGGACTAACAATAATTCTGAATATCATTCACTTTTTCAACTGTCAATTCTTTTAATATAGCCAGACATGAATCCTAAACTTCTGTGTCTCGAAGTAACAGACACTTACACTTCTGTGTAGATCCTGCCAACAGGAGTTTGGCTAAACTTTCAGCTTTCTAAATATGGACCCAAGGCTGTCCTTACTTTTAAATTCTGTATTACTGAGCTTTAAGTCTTCTGGCAATGAGTGAGTGGCTACCACATGAATAAGATTAAATAGAGAGTTGATTGCCCATTGCTAATATGAGGGTATTACTGGCTCTTCTACCTTAGCAACTCAAATGCATAGCATTTTCTTCCCACTCGTCATAAATTAATGTGCAGTCCATTGTGGCCTGAAATGGTGGCTGAATTCTTGGCCGTGCTTAGGAAATCCACATTTTTTTTCAGTGGTGGGGGAGTAATTATACTAACATGTTGGAAAACCACTTGCTTTTGGCCATCCTCTCACTGGTATTCACTGGCACCTTGCTACTTTCATTTCATTTTGCCAAAAAGTGATCAGACTTCAAGTATTTTGAATTAAAAAATTTTAATCAGTTAGAATTGAATTGGGTTACTGAGAAATCTTGAATTGAATCATACAATACCCAATGGAATCCTGAATCTCTAAGTCAAATAAAATCAAGCCTATTGACTGCGAGATGTTCTTTGCAGTTAAATATTCCATACTCCTGGGAATTCTTGGCCAACATAGCATTTCACATGAAACAAACAGATCCAGGATGAATATACTAAGAGAAAATGTTATAAAATGACTGCAATAAAACCAATGTTAAGATTTCGTTATGTTCTAATTGTATTTTCATACAGATATTGTATTGAATAATAATAAAATAAATTTTGCTAAATTTTTCTTCATTCAAAATACTTCATTTGCAATATCTATGTTTTCTTTCCAATATCTTCTCTACCTTGAGGCTATCCAAGTTGGGTTGGACAATCCTTCTCTGGCATTTTGGGACTTGGAGTCTCAACCCATCTGGAAGTTTTAATGCTGTAAAACAAGTTAGTATAATTATTTTCCCGCTACTGAAAAAGTGTGGGTTTCCTAAGCATGGCCAAGATTGGTTGAAGTGTTGCTTGTAGTGCCATAGTGTTGCTTGTGATCGTTGTAGTGTTGTTTGTGATTCAAAAAAAATGTGTTTATGATCAACAGCATGGTTCATAACCACTGTGCTATTTCTAAACCAGTTTTTTTTTTTGTATTGGGCCATCATTTTTTCTTTTTTATTAGTTGGTGGAACAAAAATATAAAAGAGGAAAAAAACATGAATTGAACAGAGAATGTCAACATCAAGCATGAAATTATGATAAGGAGGTATGCAAATTAGATATCTAGAAGCAGCTGTCCTGCCTGTAAGCTTAAGCTTAGCTTGAGATCCTATCACAGTCACTGTATGATACCAAATGAACTGGTGAATGGGGCAGGAAATGGTTGGCTCCAAGCATTCTAGGCTGACACTACCTATTTATTCTAAATAAGAGAGAAGATGTATGGAAGGCAAATGAAGCAGTGTGACTAGAAAAAAGGGATTATGTGCCAGAAAGAAGATAAAATCTGATTTGTTCTTTTTATTCTTTCACACACAGGTGCTAAATCATCAGCAGTTCACTAGAAAGACATACATGGCACAATTATGGCAAAGTTCCACAAGTAAAGTTACATTCCAGTCAATATAACTAGAATGTTGACTTCCGGTGGCGACGCGACGTCGAAAGACAGCCGTTTTCGGGCTGCCCGCTCCGCAGCTGTGTTTTTCCATCGTAAACAGCGCCGATCAGCTGTTTAGATGGATTTGAAGCCCCCTCCTCAGGAGAAGAGGAGGGGGTGAGGCCCCAGGTAGGGGTTGAGCTCTCCAGGGCTGCCTGAGCTGAGAGCTTGGGCGGCTGAAGGATGAGCCCCCCCGAAGCCTGGGTTGCTCCGAGCTGCGCAGCGCCTCTGCTCTGGGATTCTTGGAGCAGAGCCAGGCGTTAGCAACCACCCCTGCCAAAAGGAAATACTTTTGATTATCAAGATGCAGGCAGAGCGGTACAGGAGGTCAAGGTGAAGTGGACTCTTTATTTTTACTCTCTAGCTCAATGGATTTTATAGCTTTAAAGTGAAAGTGCGTAATAAGTGAAAGTGGGGGAAGATGGCGGCTAAAACTTCTAAAGCTCTTCGGAATGCGGGGTCTTCCCTGGTGCAAGAGACCTCACTGCAAGCTTTGCTTCCTCCTGCATCTCCCCCGGTATTGACGCTTAAGGATTTACAAGACGCTCTTGGAAAGCATGCACAACTGATGTCTGATATGATGGATGAAAAGTTGAAAAAGCTGGAGGAGAAATTGGAGGAGAAATTGGAGGAGAAAATGGAGAAATTGGAGAAGAAGATGGAAGAGAAGCTGAGAGCAATGAGGGCGGACATCTTGTCTACGGTTGAATCCGTAGCTGAATGTGTGCTACAGCTGGATATAAAAGTGGAGGATCTCAGTCAAAAGAACTCTATATTAGAAGCAAAGGTATTAGAAAATGAAAATATAAGGGATAAAATGGACGAAGAATTGAGCCTTGTTCAGTATAATCAGATGCAGTATGCTATTAGAATTAGGGGTTTAAAGGAGAATGGTAAAGAAGATTTAAAGCAGCTGATTTCTGAGGCTCTGGAAGGGGTACTGGGCCAGTCAGCATCTGAAATTGAGGGAAATATGGACAAAGTTTTTCGTGTAAATTCATGGATTGCAAGACAGAGGAAGTTACCCAGAGATGTGGTGGTCTATTTCACAAAGAGAGTAATTAGAGATGAAGTCATTCAAGCTGCTTATGATACTAATTTGGTAGTGGCTGAGCAAGAAGTTTTGGTTTTAAAAGAGATCCCTCCGAAGATCCTAAGGAGAAGGAAAGATTTTGCATTTCTAGTAAAGGAACTTAAGAAACGTGATATTAAGTTCAGATGGGAGATTCCAGATGGGTTGGTGGCGATGCACGAAGGTAAAAGACATCGTTTGGTTACTGTGGCTCAGGCACGTGATTTTTATAGTAATGTGTTAAAGGCAACCCCCCTATCATTTTTGGAAGCTGCAAAAGGATACGGTGTGGGAAAGTTTCAAGATGTTGCAGATAGACAGACAGAGGACAATGGTGTTGGAGGGGATCAAGCTACAGTTTCATCGGTTGCTGCAGGAGGCCAGAAGATGACGCGTGCCGCCCTAAGAAGAGCGAGATGAGAGCGAGAGCAAGACCAGCAGAAAGTTATGGGATCTTCAAAGTGTGCTTACAGTGAAGATGTAGGAGGAGAGCGGTCTAAAGAAGTTTTGGGGGTCATGACAGAGGTGCTCCAAAAGTTTTGGGGCGTTAAGATTGCTGATTAAATTTTTAGATTAGAATGTCAATGGAGTAAAATTATTATAGAGGAGAAAGAAAGTTTTTTTTTCTTTTTTTTAATATTTTACACAATTTAAGATTGATGTTATTTGCTTGCTAGAAAAGTATATTAGGGTTATGGACTTAAAGTATGTGTTGAACTAAGAGTGGGTAAGTAAGCTCCTAATTAACAACAAGTTGTCTTAGAGATTGCCTAAATTTTTTTTTTATATATACTCTTTTTATCTGAACTTTTATTTGAACTTAAGGATGATTTGGAACTGTGAGACATTTGGCGTGATACATGCAAGAACTATTTTTGATTATAGTTTAGTTTGGTTGGAGATTATTATGATTAACAGAGATAAGCGCTTTTGGTGCGTAACTGAGAATTTGTTTGGAGATTAGAGAAAGGTGGGAGAATGCAAATAGCAGGTGAAAGTTTTTTTTTTCTTTTGAAATTAATATGAATAAGGACTGGGATTAAGAAAATTTATTTTGAGTAAAGATCTTTTTCTGTTTTCCTCTTTTTCTTTTCTACTTTATCTGTAATATTAATATTGTTTGTACTCATTTTATATGAGCTAGAGAGAGATAGAATTTATAGCTTATTGTTGATAACATAGGGGTGTTTATGTTTGTTTTTTGATTTTATGCCCTGTATTTAGCTCTGGGAAGTGGGGGGGGGAGGAGGGAGGGGGGGAGAGGGAGAGGGGTGGGGGAGGGGGGGATTAAAGTCAAAATGTATTGTAAAACTTTTTAAATAAAAAAAAATATAACTAGAATGTTGAGCATTTTAAGGGTTTAGTTTTGCAAAAACCAGTGTGGAGACTCATTGCTTTCTCTACCATTTCAAATATAAATACATTTTTATCTCCAAGATCCATCTAAGTGATTGGTAAGAGTCAACACCAACATGACACGTTATTGGTAAGTGCAACAACAGTACCTTATTCTGTATCCAATATGTTCAACTGTTTAAATGATTAGCTTCATTTTTATAACAACTCTACCAAAGTTTTGAATGGGTGATTGATTCAAAGGATTTCTCTTTAAACTGAATCTTCAAAACAATCTCTGAATCAATTCAACGCACTGAATTTAAATGGGTATTCTTGAATTAAATTAAATTCAGTGGAATTTAATTGTGTTGCCTGGTTTTTTGGTTGGAGTTTTTCTTCATATAGAGACAAAACTAGGGGAAAGGGAGATATATTTTCTGATATTGACATAAAAAGGTGGGAAATTTACTACATCTGCTTGGAAGTATGCTTTTTTATGTCTCAATATTCTAATAAAATTTGTTCAAACAAGTTTGCTTGGAGAAAATTTGTTCAAATCCAATTTGCCCTTTCATGAACCTTTCCCAGTCTACATATTTTTATCCTTATTCTTCTTTAACATTCTCAACAAGTCTGGGGTATAATCCCTATTAATTAGTGCCCAATTTATCTGTAGTTGTTTGGCTTTTTCATTTCCTCTTTTTATTCTCCCTCTGCCCTCATTTTTTTAAAACTTCCCTTAATTTTTTTTTCTGAATAATTTCTTTCAGTCTTGCTTTGCAATTACTAAGTTTCTCCTCTACATAAATCGTGTTATTTTAATTAATTTTATATATACACAGTTCCTTGTAATAATCATATATAAAATAATGACAACACACATACATACGCTTTTAAAATTATTATTCAAGTAGTACATAATGAATTATTCTCAGAAGAAACTAAATTTGCCAAACTCATCAGCCCAGAAAATCAACTAATCATAGGATAATATATTCCTCGATCCCTACAAAAAAGCCTTGTTTTTGAAAACTGTTTCCAAAACTGTTCTTTTTTTTAAAAAATCATATGTTAGCCCTTTACACCTATTCAAAAGCACCACTAAATAGAAAGGGAAATATGCTGCAACTTGAAGAATATTTCACTGTATGATATTTGCTATATTACGTCTCGTAATAGAGGACGTATGTGAAGGAGATTAAAATCTGGTTTGCATGAGACATGACAGGAAAATATCCAAGGCAGATACTGAAATGCAAATATAGAAAAGTTCTCCTGTGTTATTTTTCCATCAGCTTTCATTCCATTCCATATGGTGAAAGAAAATTTGCTCTTCAAATTTATATAAAAATGTCTCATGCACTTTATTTAGGTATACAACCAAGGGTAGGTGTACTGTAAATTTCCTTGCATAATACTGTCCAATTATATCTCTAATTCCCAGGGTTCTCATACTTCAATTTAATTCAAAGGAAAGATATCACAAAAGTGATATTCATCGTTACCCATGATGCTGTAAAAGTATGTATTGTGATGTCACAACACGGACTCCACCCTTTCATACTTACATCATGTGAGTTGGGTGAAGTACATTTAAGGTGCAGTTTGCACTATGTTACTGCATTGCATGTTTTGTCACTTGTGTCTCCTATCATAAGGATGCCTATGAAATTAACCTTGTTCCTGTAAGGTGGACCTTACATGAAAGAAATCTTCAGCAAATCTCCAGGAAAGGAAACAGTAAAGCAGATTTCTCCTCCCCTCCCCACCCAACACACACACACACACACACACACACATATACATATATACATACATACATATATATATTACACACACGTATACTAAATTAACATGGAACAATGTGGCCTTCCAAATAAGAAAGCAGGTGAAATTAGAATTCTCAGCAACCTATAGAACTAGATGACAAACAAGATAAGATGGTAGAACTTTAATTATTTATTCAGAGCAGGTTTTTCCACTTGCATGTCAGGGTTTAAGATCAAATTTAGAAAATGCTTGACAATAATTACAGTATGTAGAAATAACCTTACCCAGCAGGTTTGTCAGCCATAGCGCCAAATCTTCCTTCATTGGCAACAAATTAGCCTCGTGTCTGCTGGCCAGCCACTGGCTGTACTGATGCATATCGGAGAGGCCAGGGCCTCGGGCCTTTGGGCTCAGGGAAGTGCACATCCTTTAGCCACTGATGATACCTGATCTCTAGAAAATGGGGGAAAAAACAAAACCCTCATATAATGAATTGCTTCCATATCCTAAGGGTCCAAATTCAATAGTAGCCAATGTTAAAAGAGGATGGATAGATGTCTGTTCCACAAGAACGGTGCACCATAAGACAATTGCATATTAGCATTTTTTTAAAAAAATACAGCCTTTTGATGTTGATAATTCAAAGGTTAAAGAACAGTTTTGTCTGTATTTATTGTGTATATAAATACATAAACATATACATGTGTGTGTGTGTGTGTTATTACTGCAGTTAAGGTTATGGACAACAGTGTGCCATGTTGGTCCAATGTGGAATCTTAGCAGTGCCTCCCAGGGTAGGGCTGAAAGTGACCTGAAGTTTAGCCAGTCAGTTTTTGTGCTTACAAATAAAGATGGGAAAAATAAGTCGCATCAAATCTTCCTTCTCCTTTCAGAGAAACTGCAGGCTTATGATGGATGCCTGCCTGCCTGCCTGGAATCAGGATACAACTTGTAAACCTGATGCAAACTGACAGGTCAGGCTGTCTTTTGGATCTTGTTCATTGACTGGGAACGATCTACAGTCTTGGCTTACGCAGCTCTTTTAATTCATAATGGCATGTGGTCTTCCTTTGTGCTATATTACAACCCACTGAGGGCTCAAAAGCGAGACTCCCTTCTTTATCATTGATGGGATACCAACGTTAATCAACACTGACACTTAGAATGAAGGTGTATAAAGTACTGCAAATATGAAATAAGACCTTAAGGGGGGAAAAGGAAACAGATGCAATGAATTACAAAGGTAGACCCTGAGTCTCTCCTAATCAGTATGTACATGTGTGTATGTGTGTGTTTATGAACATAAAAACCCCTGAAATAAAGAATTCTTCAAATAAAAGAAGATAGACAAGTTAGGAAGTATGGTGGTCTTTGAGCTTGGTTGCTTTCTTGCAGTCCCTTTTATTTATTATTCAATTTGGTAACATCATCAGTGCTAAGGAATGTGGAGTTTGCTTCTTGTTTATATATATAGCTATGTGCCCTGCCAGTGTTGGTGGAATCGTGGCTTTCTCTTTAGTAATTCCTGAAAGCTCACAACTTTAGGTAGTCCCTAAAGCTCATTAAATATTTCACATCGGTTGAGAAAGGCTTATTGCTATTTTTTTTTAGAAAAAGTACATATGATTTTTACTTACTAATTAGATCAGAATGAAATAACAATTTTCTTTTTATCTCTGTGAATGTCACCTCTACTTGTGCTTTTCAGCTCATTTCTTGAAGTCTAGTTTTTAATAAACCTATAATAGCTGTTCACATTATTATTACAGAATTAATTTATAAGATTCTAAATATTCTGAGGATGTTTTCCAGCATGCACAGCTTGAGTTTGCCATTTTTTTAATCTAAAAAATAATATATGGTTGAATTAGATTCAATGGCATCAAGGCCTTTCTTTTTGAACCTAGGTTGTAATCTGTAGAACAGGAAATGAGTTCCAATATTTAGAACAAAAGAAGTACAAACTTAAGAAGAGATCTCTCTCTTCTAGCCTCCCTCAATTCTGGTGTTAGAATTTAAGTGAGGAAAATTATAGAATATAAAGATACTTTTATGTGAAGCTCAGCTCCTGATTTGTATAGGTACAATTGGATAATATTCTTGGCCAGAGAATGTAAGTAGTTTGCCACTGTCTTCTTCTAGAATGGGTTATTTTTTTTCTTTCATATTTCCACCCAAATATTAACTAGGCTTAGCTCTGCATAGCTTCTAAGTCCAGATAAGGAGAATCAGATGCAAAGCTTTGAACTATTGAGATAAGTGTTGTATCTAAACCTTGAGACTCTGCCTCCTGAAGCAGATCTAAGCTAATTTTTCACATTTGATTCATTTAACCTTTGTTCTTTTCCCCCCTCCGTCTAAAATCATTTGGCAGCAGGATGATGACATAAATACATGTGTGTTAAAACTATCTGATCAGGCCCAAATACAGTAAGGTGTCTATATCATCTTTCAAATCATTCTTCTAAATAGAAGCTTATTAGAAAATACATCAACTTCAGAACAATACAGTGAATTACCTAATTTAATGCATAGATAAACAGATGCATTGGAAGAATGAACAGTATACCCATGAAACTAGGAAAAGAAAACAAAAGACAAACGTATCAGCAAGTGGAATCAAAGAAGCCAAAATTTTTATTTCAGTTCTGGAATCCTTGGTCCAATGGCTTCAGAATGAAAAAAGTATTTGATAAGGAACCCAAAACTATAGAAGCAATAAGAGGTAAAAAAAGAAAAAAAAACTAGCAACAGCAAGGCAGAGCTGGAAAGAGGCAGAAGGATGAATATATCTGATGATCAACCTGTAAACCTAAGCAAATCAAAGTTGCAGCCATTGGAACTTTAATTATTAAACCCTGGACACTATTTTCTTAGTGCCACTCTGTCATCCTTTCTCCCCCAAAATCCCAGAATAACATAGTCTGTAGCATTTGGTGAAAATAATATATTATTCAGTTCATAATGAATGGATAGGTGTTTTTAGAACATCTGAAAAGACATTTTAAAACAAGGGCATCATGGAAGTTGTAGTGTATGCCCTTAAAAGCATACACGGAAATGTCAGCACAGCAGGGGGCTGGACAGCTCCAGGCTATAACTGCTTTTGGCGGGAAAGCCTGAATAGAGCGAGTCGTTGACAGCTCCAGGGCATGGTCAGCTCTGGCGGGAAGCCACGGTTTAAATCCATTGGCCACCTGCACTGGCGGGAAGCCCAGGTTTAAATCTATTGGTCGCAATTCACCTGGGCAGGTATAAGAGATGCCAAGTAACCCCTTTGCCCCAGCTTCATTTCTGACTCAATAAAGAAATACTACCCAGCTCAAGTGTCCGCCTCTCCGTACAACCACGCGACATTGCAGAAGTATAATTCTGGCTGTGGTGGGGGAAAGGGACAGAGAGAGATTAATTCTACAACCATAGTTGTTTTGTAACTCTTTTCATTTGCTTTCTTTTTGTCCCTATTTTGTTTGTAGTACTTCATATGGCATTTCATGCACAAATTTCACACATTTGTTCTAAATTCAGCATCAATGTTGATGAATGTTGACGCTCCAATAAAAGATGGGAATGATAGCCTTACTTTTAAGCCCTAAATGGATTTTAATGTAGCACAAAGGAGGACTGCATGCCGTTATGAATTAAAGGAACCACCTAAACCAGAACTGTAGATGGTTCCCAGTCAATCAACAAGGTCCAAAAGACAGCCTGATCTGTCAGTTTATATCAAGATTACAAGTTACCATAGCCTGACCTCAAGCAGGAAGGCATTCTTCATAAGCCTGCAGATTCTCTGGCAAGGATAAGGAAGATTTGACATGACTTTGTTTTTTTTCCCATGTTTCTTTGTAAGCATCAACATGAGTTGGGGGAAGAGGTAAATTATTGTAAGATCCAAGCTCTACCATCAGCCAGCCATTTAAAAAAAAAACGTGTCCTGTAAGAAGTTTGAAAATATGAATAGCAGCAACAATAGCCATGTTATTCTGTTCCATCTGTTTTGTCAAAAGATTTGACAGTCTTCATTACTGTACATTTGGAAATGCAAAACAGAAATGTTATATGTTTGAAATACATAACAAATACTACATCAGCCTCACCATTAGAACCAATACAGTAACAATTGCAGTCTAACAGTCTCCATGTATACTTAGAAATATGCCCCATTCAAAGCAACCTTGCCCAGGACATAAGTGGGATCAAAGAAGAATGCTTGCTGACTCAAGTATGCATAATACTGCCAACTCTTACTGAGGATTAAATGAAAAGATTCAATAGCCAATCATTTTTCTTAAATGATTTTTTTTAAAAAAGGAACAAAGCATAGATTATGAATGTTTGAATCAAATGGCAATTTTAGTATATTCTGCGGACATATTATGAATAAAAATGTTCTATTCTTACAAAAACGTTTTGAGGGATTTTCAAGAAGAGTTTCACAAAAAAAATTTACTTTTGCAACAAGGTTACAAATACATAGTAGTTGTAACTTTAGTTACTGATTGAGATGGGTGACTATAGAAATTGAATGAATGAATGAATCAATCAACAAATAACTGTCACATTAGTACAAACCCGTTAAATTATCAAGTTCTACACTGGGCAAAAAACCAAAACCAGTAGACATTTAATTTAGTTTATAATAAACATCTTTCCTGTTTTTTTTCTCTCTCTCTCTCTCCCTCCCTCCCTCCCTACCTCCCTCAAAAAAACCAAAACTGAATGCATTGTGACAGAAAACCGGAACACAAATATTTAAAATAAAATGTATAGCATTTGTTTTGATGAAGCTACACAAAGCTCTTAAAGGTTCACTACTTTCTGTCAGGTATATTATGGTTATGGTTAAACATATTTTTATTTTACTTATATATGTGTTCAAATTATCAAGACATGGTAACTGAATAAAATATTCCCAAGATTTTCAACTACCTTCATGGTTAAGTGAAGTTTTGAAATGAAGACATTCAATTCAAGACATTAGATAAAGATATGAACAGTCTTTACCTGTACAGACTTAAATTTTTACAGGGCAAGTCTTTGCACACCTCAATTACTCAAGGAAATTTACTTCCAGGAAAGTGAATACAGATTGTAACCCTAATACAACTGCACAGGAAAAATGCAATTTACAAAGATAATGTCAAAGTTTATAAGACAAATCAACGTTAAACACCCAGATTACATGTAATGTCTTGCAAAAAACATTATTAAAAAAAAAAGATGGGAGGACACTATAACAAACCATACTTGAAATTAATAAAATATATTTATTTCTAGATGTGCTATTTGGTTTTGCTGAAATATAATTAGATGTTTTCTATACTTTTAAATAAAATTCAGCATTTACTTTGTGACAATTTTCTTAGCAATTTAATTTGAATATGTACCCATGTACTACAAACAAATGTACTATAAACAATTTCAGATGCTTTGGGGCAAACTTAAATTATTTTCTACAGCAGTGCTAAAGGTCATGTGTCTAAATATGCTATCACATTTTTCAAAAGAGCACAAGGTAAAAACATGAGTTTTCTGCCTCTGCATTTTTAACTAAGCTATGTAATGTCATTCTATTGTTTTATTAAAGTTCACAAATCCAGTACTGAAGAGTTTGTCCACCCTGACTGTCCTAATAACCCCACAGGATCCAATGAGATAGCTCAAAAATGACAAAACACAGTCATTCAACATATTTCTTACTTTATCATAGTTTTAAACTCACCATTTTGTTGTTCTACATCTAATACTTTGTCCACAAAAACATCAGTGGAACCCTTAGTGAAGCTAACCGGTACACTGACACTAAGGTTCAGCTTTTAACATGAATACGACAAAATGAAATATTTAGGAATAATCACTGGGTTTCTAAAGAAATTGTGACATTATACCCTACCAATAGACTCAGTGGAAAAGCCCATTCTTGAAATACTCACTTCTTTATTTCAGTAATAAACCTTCTTCCACATTACTTCAGTAGGGACTTTCACCAAGAACAGAAATTTATTTACACTCAATGAACCTGCCCCTCTTATTTATATAGTGTTTTTTAACAGGCTTTTTTAAAAGAAACACAAAACAAAGGTCTAATTGTAACCAAGTATCTTTAATTCTTAGCCTGATTGTCTGTGCAAATGATTTCAGCACCAATAATTTACAGTACACCTAATAGCATCTAACAGTTTCAATAAGCTGGAAGGTTACATTTCTTCCACTCACTCGTACCAAACAGTGAAGTTTTTATTTTACAGACAGAAGGTGCATTTAGTTTTTCTGTGTATTGTAGCTCAGCCTCCAACTTTGCCAGCCCTGCAATTTAAACTATTGATGCTTGCCAGAAATCCCAGGGGAGATTAAGTGACTATGTGGTATAATTCAACTGATTATCCCAGTATTGGCACTAATTAGAAAAAATAAGCCCAGTTATGAATTAAAGCTCTAACTGTATGGTTAAAAATTGGTTTATGTGGGAGACACTGGCTTGTTTATATTAGACAAGGAAGAGAGGCCATAATAGCTAAATTGTTAAAGATTACCTGATAAGAATTTATCAATATGTAAGCAATAATTAAGGATATGTGGTAATCCTGACATCTTTGGAAAGCATCAGATATGCCTACCCAGCTGTAATTAAATCTTGCTGAAATAAATTGAGTACACATCTAACAGTCATGCAAAAACTAGACTTCCGGTTTGCCATCATGGCCTCCGCGGATGCTGGAAGGTAAGCTCCATCTTCCACATTTGGTTTCGCTGGGGGACCCTGGAAATGGTCAAAAGTCGCCTGTTGGGGTGACAACCAAGGAGGGGACCACACTTGATCACAGGAGGGCGGCAGCCCTTCCACTTGACCCGGGGCAGCCCTCCAAACTGGCAGAGGAAAGACCGGCCATAGCAATATGGCTCGTCAGTAGGCTGCAGACAGCCGAAGTCAAACTTACCACCAGGCACTTCTAAAGCAATGCAGATGAAACTGGGTGAGATCTGATCTTCTCTATAAGATCCTAAGTATTTTTCTTCCTGTAAAACCTGCCCAAAGTATCTTTCCCCCTGTGAGGAGAGAGGGAAGGGAATTTCTATCCCACCCTCTAAGAATAGCAGTGACTGACTACCCAGGGGAGTTAAAGCACTAAAAGAATAACTTTAATCTAATTGGATTTATATGTTTCTGAAATTTGGGAACCAAAAATTTTCTTATTTTCACTGAAGACTTTTGTTTTTATCTATAAAAAAGAAATACAATTGGAAAAAGGACTATAAAAAATTTGGACTTAAAAAACCTTAAGCGGCATCAGTGACATCTTGTGGCCAAGCTTGGTATTACAACTTGTTATTGCCTAAAGGAGACTTGGTTAGACACCCAGACTACAGAAAAGACTTTTATAACTTTGATAAACACCACTTGTGAGAGGTTCAGCTGTAAAGAGAACTTCTGGGTGGCATGCCTGGCCTCCTTAAACTTTGAATGTAAACCTTTATTGATTTTTAGAGCTGTATGTGGGGAATTGCCTTCCTACTTTTTTTATCTGAGGAATATTGGTCATTATTTGAGATGATGAAATACCTTGGATTATAAAATATTACTTGAAAAACAACTTTTACTATGAAGACTACCTACAAATATGTGAAATAGAGGTCCCATACCCTGCTATAAAATTATTTTCAGCGTCTGATTTCAAAGTCCTCAATTTAACATATCATTAAGAGAAGATGGATGAAGACCAGGAAAATATTCGTTCATGTTGAAAGCAATACATGAAACCATCCTTTCAGCTTGTGACAAAATAAGATGTTACAGAAAAGAACAAGATGTCAGCTAAGATATACAAACTCAAATTCTGACTACAACTAAAGAACTAACAACGCAGAAGGTAACAGAAGAAGTGGAACAATCAAATACTAAGACAGAGGACTCAACTGACCAACAAATACAGTCAATGGATTATCCAGAAAAGGGACTGACAACACTGAAAATGGAAAAGACTTTCTATATAAATCAGAAGAAATTTGAGGAGCAAGAAGAAGAACAGACTGAATGGAAGATAAACATACCAGGACAATTATGGGGATTTGGAATAATAGGGAGACAATTTAAGGAATACAAATGGGTTAGCCCTTGCAAAAAAATGGCAACTAAATGGTCTCTCTTATTCCAAACAATATATATAATAATAGAGGGAGATCTATTTGATGATTTAAAAGCGTTGACATGGAAGGCCAGTTGGCAAAGAAAGAAAGCCAGAATAAGGCTGAAGAAAATTGGAGTTTTGATTTATCAGAGATGATTTCATATTACTAATTAGAGTCAAAGGGAGGAGTTGAGATAAGGGAAATTTTGGTCATTGAATTTAAAACATTTGGAAATTAGTTGAAAATAAGGATGCTATTTGTTTAATAAGTAAAAATTAGACCCAAAAAGAGAAAAAATATTATGAATATGTTTGATTTATTGATTGTTGTTGTTAGTTGCAAAGTCATGTCTGACCCATCGCGACCCCATGGACAATGTTCCTTCAGGCCTTCCTGTCCTCTACCATCTTCTGGAGTCCATTTAAGCTCATGCCTACTGCTTCAGTGACTCCATCCAGCCACCTCATTCTCTGTCGTCCCCTTCTTCTCTTCCCTCAACCTTTCCCAACATTAGGCTCTTCTCCAGTGAGTCCTTCCTTCTCATTAGGTGACCAAAGTATTTGAGTTTCAACTTCAAATTACATTTGAATATTAATGTGAAACTAAAATTTGGGAAAAACCAATAACAGAACTTTGATTGAATGTAAAGATTGAATGTAATAGTAATTAAGATATGTATGAGCTAAAAATTTATTGATAAATGTAATAATGATGTTTTATTTAGTTGATATAATAAGAACTGTATTAGCTTAAATATGAGATAGTAGATATTAAGGGAAAAAGAGAGGAAATATTTGAGGTTGTAGTTTGAGATTTGTGCTAAAGATTTTTGTATGTTACTGAACTATTGATTAACTCAGCCACCACACTGCTTTTTAAATACCTAAGCGTAAAATTAGAAAATTAATAAAAATATTATTTTTAAAAAACTGCCGTGTTCATCAGTGCAAAAATTAAGGAACATGCCTCTTGCTCAATTTTTTGGTGGTTCTTTGGTTATTAAAAGTACTGCTTACAAAGTCAATAATAAAACTCATATTAAAGCAAGGAAAACCTCTATCCTGTCATCAAATAATTTAATCTCAAATCTGAGTCAACAGCAACATCTTTTGTATATCATTTCTGACTTCTCAAATTCAGACATCTCAGGCAAAGCCAGAAGCAGTGAGTCTATGATCATCCAGATATCACCAGACCTTACAAACTATTATAATTGAGCAGATAGTTCAGCAACATTAGATATCACAAATCTATCAGAAGAAATGAAATTGAGCAAGCTCATCTAATACTTTCTATATTTTTCACAGCTCAGGGAAAGATCTGAGCTTAGCAACAACTAATACAGTTTCAGCAACTTCCCATGGTAGAAATCAATTTCAGTTGCTCAATTCCAGTCTTATTTTTTTCCCCCAACCCATTTTGGTATCAGTTTGTAAAATGTTCTATATAACTTTCTGGTGAAGAATTAATGTATGCATTTTTCTGTGATATTCTAATGGTTTGCAGTTTGTAAGCGCTATTCTTAGTGTAATGTAATTAATTGACTGACTGAAGATTTGTCAAGTCATTGATGACTCCTAATGACCAAATATTTTCTGGCTGTCCTTTACCTGGTCCTTAACCTGGTCTTTCAGATCTAATAATGAACACCATCAGGCAATTACAGAAGGCAGCTTTACTTGGAACAGATTATATCTTGCAATGATACCCTTAACATTTGCCCAGTGATGGGATTCAAATATGTGAACAGCTGGTTCTCTGTGTAGATGCCACATCCGGAAATCTATTCTGGGCCTGGGCAACAAAAAATTAGCTACTGGTTCTGCCGCAGTGGTATGAACTAGCTGAATCCCACCACTGCATCTGCCTACCCCAGGTCATTAGGAAGGACTCGTAGGTAGACAAAAATGCCAGTCGAAACATCTTATAACCAACCATAACAATAGCAAAAATGGTGCATTGGAACATCTGCAAAAATACCATTTACCTACCATCAAAAACTGGCAGGGGCATAAAATAGACAAAGAAATAGAAAATGAAGAAGCTAAAATGCTCTAGAGCTTTAAAATTCAAATAGAGAAGCACCTGCCATGTAACACCCCAGACTTAACAACAGTCAATAAGAAACACAAAAAAGTCTGGATAGTGGATGTGACAGCATTTGGAGACAGTAGTGGGGGGAAGAACCAGAGAAAAATATAAATAAATACAAATAGAAGTAGAACAACTGTGGCAAAAGAAAGCAATATTTACCAATAGTAATAAGCAACTTGGTTGCAATTCCAGACATCTGGAGTATTACTTAATCAACATCAGCATTGATAAAATCAACATCAATCAATTGCAAAAAGCAGCTTTACTTGGAACAACTTACATCCTGTGATGATACCTTCAACACAACCACACAGCAACATCTGCCTCATCAAACAACATCTGCCTATCCTAGATCCTTGGAGATTACTCGAGAGGTGGATAAAAATGCTAAACCCTGTCTAAACATTTTGCTGACTACACAGTCAACCATAGAAATAATTTAGTAAATTATATGCTGCCTGATTCCCAGCAACTCTGGGCAATTTTTTTTAGAAATTATTAAAAATATTTAAAAGCAAGCAATAATAACACAAAAACAATACAAAACAATGGCACATTTTAATTAATATTCATATATTGGAAACCAGGTGCTACACATATGTGACAGTCAGCTTCTCACTACAAGAATGCCTGTGTCATAACTCAGAAATTACTTGTGATGGATTCCCTTTACCAATAACTTTAAATCAATAATTTTCAAAATCTTCTATATTTTATTTTCTATTTCCACCGAAATGGACACTATTCAAAGCTTATAAAACTTAGTATATAAATTGTCCCAAGATGTTTTGATCTGTTTATTTGTTCCTATAATACATGCATTTTAATTATTTTTAAATGTAAGTTTAAGGGAAAATGGAATTTTAAATGTGAAAAGATGACCATGTTTTTATTCATGCTGATTTATGAAGCATGCAACAGGTGGCAACTGACGACATTTCTCCCATCCTCACAATACACATTAGAGCATCCAATATAGGATAACTGATTCCTATACCCATATCAAAATAACAATAGAATGTATATAGAAATACTTCGCATGTATGGTAGTAGTGTGATTGGACAGTAATAGATGCATTCCAGAATCAAATTTTGGCTTCTTTGATTGTTTAAGGAAAAGGTAGTAAAGACCAGCTGAAAAATGTAAACAGCTACTGTGAAATATAGAAATCAATGGTACAGCTCTTGGTGCATGCTGAGCTTGTTTGCTTGCTTGCAGATATTTCACTGCCTGATGAGGTGACAACATCAATGCAAGAAATCAGTATTTGGGTAGTTGATAAACAGCCTGATCTGGAATATGAAACTTCTGTTATGGAGCGTGAAGAAAGGAATCAACATTTGGGAAAATACTATTTCTTGTACAAAGAACTCCATACTCCTTAACTGAATTTGTTATTACTGTAGCCACAAAGTTGCACTTGCTGAAATTCTCTTCAGTCTATATCCTGGTCAAATAGGTAAGCAGTAGGTCATTGCCTTTAAGAAGACTGTTCCTCAATTTTACTTCTTCCTGGGTTGGAAGGTTCATTTCTGTGCTTGCTTGCTTGCAGTCTGCCTACTGTCCTGACTTTTTCAGCAAGCCTCATTCCCTCAATTATACTGAATTTCAGTTGAATCATTTCATGAACAGACTACCTGAGCAAGAGCAATTTTCATTTTAAATCCTTATCTGCTGTTGACAGAAAAATCTTCATCAGGATCCAGTCCAAGCTGGGAATAAACAAAATGGAGACTGTTTAGAATGAAGATTGTAGTTTATTGAAGAGCAGAGCCAGACAGAAATGTGGCTCTAGAAAGCTGACCACATGTTGCTGGGAGTGGTGGGTTTTTATACCTTCTTGGGCTTTTGTGTTTGGAGTTGTTCCTGTGGCATGAACTTTAACCTGAGGTTCAGTGTGCTCTTTTAGTATTCTAATGGCAGTAGATTAATCCTATTATATCCTAAAGGTCATGTCCATCTTCCCTGGGGCTGTGGCTGATGGCTATGTCCTGTGTTGGATTTTTTGGGTGAGGGGCTGTTTATTCTAGAGATCTTTGTCTTTCTAATTCCATCAGCTCTAAGCTTCCTGGTTCCAGTCTTTCTTTCTTTTTCTTTTTCTTTCTTTTCTGTTTTTTTTTGCTAATATATTTTATTGATCTTTTTAAAACATAAATCACTTAATAATTGGTGAACAGTGGGTTGTCTGGGTTACATTTGTAAAACAATAATTAACAATTGATTTCTATAATCCATATAATGGTTTTAATTGATTTCCTATTCCCCCAAAATATGCTCTTTTGCAAACATTGAGTTAATACAATTCTTATTGTTTGATAGATAACAATTAAATATATGTTTTCCAATATTCCTAAAAATAATAATCACATCAATATAATATTTCTTTTCTATCCAATCATTCTGGTTGCCTTATCATAGATCCTGTTACAGTCCTTATTTTAGTTTGTTTCTCCCACCAAATTCTAGGTATTCTTACTAGTTAAGATTTTCTCAAAAATTACATTTAAAAATTTAACTCTTATTTTTCCATATGAACCATTTCATACTTTTATATTTCTTAAGGAATAGATAAAACAATGAAAAGGAAAAAAAGGAGAGCAAAAGTAAAGAAACATAAAAAATAACATACTTAAAATATATCTCTCCTAAGCTAATATATATTTATTTCCTAAATTTCTTACCGGTATTTTTAACCATAATTAAAAATATGTTTAATTTTTAAACATTCCATTTAATACATCTAGTCATCTAGTCCTTTAACTCTTATTCAAAACATTTTTATCCATTATAAAAAATTTTAAATTCAATCACATTTAAGTATCTAAAACATTTCCTTTATCTAAGTCATTTCAACTTTTTTATATTACTCATATCAAGAAAGAGAACAAAAAAGGGAAAAAAGCATACTATATTATTTAGGGAATTCATCCCTCTTAGAATGACATAGATATTCCAAAACTTTTCTATTTCTTTAACCATATTCAAACAAATGTTTCTTTTTTTAAGTATTCTCTCTGGTAAGTCCCATCATCTATTTTCTTGGTTTCCACTTTAGCCTTTTTCCTTTGCCCAGTATCTTTCTTAATCAATGTATTTTGCTGAATCCAAAAAGTTTTTCCGTATGTTCGTAAAAGATGCTGCAGATATAAAAAGTAAATCAGGTGAAGTGTCTTTGTACAGGGCTTCTGCCTTTCCATGTTTGTTGAAAATCTTTTTCTTTTTCTTTCTCTCTGCTTCTCTTATCATTTCCTTTCTCTCTGATGTTCCTGACATCTCTACAGTCCATTTTATCTAATCTGTTTTCTTGTCCTCAGATTTATTTTGTAGTCTTAAGGGATAAGTTGGTTTTTTTCCAATTCTTGTGAATTGTTTTCCACTAGGATTAAATCATGTTTCCTTGTTTTGTTAAGTTTTTCTCTTCCTTTCTTTTCTCTGCAAATAGCTTTAGAGTCCCAATTAAATAGATATTTGTAATCCAAATAGTTCAAAAAAGATTTTTCTTTCCTGAAATTTATAATTCTTTGTGTACAGCCTTTTCTTTTTGTCACTTGTTCTTTGTTGTTAAAACTTTAAAGGTCACAAACACAGATTAGCTTTTCCCAGGTTTTGCCAAATGTTATATTAAAGTCATAGCTGTCATAGTCTTCATTCACCACTAGGTGTCAGCAACTATGTGTTTTTCAATTTCCAAAATGAGCAATTATCTTTAAAATGAGAGTCTTAACCATTCAAACAATTTTAGATTTATCCAGATTTAAGTTTTAAATTTTAGGTTTTATATTTATTTCACTTCTTCCCTTTCGGAGATATTTTGCTTCTTGGAGATCTTTTCAAGGAAATTAAATGTAGAATAGAAAATAAAAGATTGAATTCCTCACCTAGTTTCAAGCACGCTGTTCACAGTTGTGCTGGTTAGTGCTTCTGGACTTCAGTTGCTAGTAGCAATACGGCCGGCCTTTCTCCTGTCGGGTTAGAAAGCTTTCCCCAAGTCAAATGCCCATTCCAGAATCTCTGGAGCACCCTCCTTTCTTTGTCACCTCTCTGGGGTGACTTAGACCCATTTAGGGCCCCCAGGCAGAGCAAAATTAGCCACAGGGGTGCAGAGAATCCACAAGCCCATACCAATCGCTACCATGCAAAACCGGAAGTCCCCTGGTTACGGTCTTTCTGAAAGCATTATCAGATGTGCATTTCTACAGATCTGGTTCCTGCTTGGGGCAGAGAGACTTGGGAGGTGGGGGTTGCCTTTAAGATCCTTAGGGGAAATATATTCTGCCTTTTTAATATTCTCCAGAATATTTCCTTCTCGGGGAGGCATTGCTGTCTTCCCACACTGTAACAAAAGATCACAAAGCCTGATAGAAAAGGTTTGCAATACTCAGAAAGGGGTAGGGAATAAGGGAATATGCAAATAAGTTTTTAAGACAGGCCTAATGCTGCATCTCCATCAGTTCTAAGCTTAATTATAAATGCAATAATTTAGTAACTATATTTCTCTACAGATATTGTACACTTCATCTCTATTGTACACTAGATGGTCTCCTGCTATTGTAGTTCTGCATGGCTAGAAATGGAAATACATAAAGCAAGCAGAGGCTGCTTTCATCATAATAATTAAATGCTGCCAAACAGCAATACAGCTAGTTAATAAAAAGTAGACAAGCTGCGGCTGCAGAAAAGCTTTCGTTTTCATGGATGAAAGGTAATGGTCCTGGAGAGCAGCCATTTTGGACAGAAATAAGCTGCAAGAGCTAAGAAGCCAAAGCTGAGTTCAACAAAGTCAAATTTAAGTTTTTGCCATCCTTGCTATTTCTGTTAAGTATGTGCCTACCCACCCCACCCCACCCCACACACATGTCACACACAAACTTGCACATAAGCCCCAAAGAAAGCATTTTAAAAGAAAAAAAATCTTCTGGCTCTTTGTATCCCTTCTGGTTTTGCTCATAATCTTGATTGTGCTTAAACAGGAATGAAGAAAAAATAAACATTTTTCCAGATAACACTGAAACCTGCCAAGCTCCCAGAAGAGTGTGGTCTTCTCCTCTTACTGGGATTCTGTTAGTATTTGAAGCATAAGTGAATAATGTTCACTGTACCTAATAAACAGCGAACAGATCTTTCAGTTTTGCAAGCAAATCTTCTCCCTTTTTTTAAGGTGCACACTGGACCCTAATCTTGAAAAGCAACTTTAATTACTGCTAAATTCCTTTAGTTGCAGGTATGTATTTTATTCTATGCTAAGACATGGATTGGAAAATTGGGGAGAATCTACTTTTCTTATTTTTTTACTTATTTACTTCTCTATTTAATTTCAATATGAGGAAAAAGGCTCAAAAAATCTTGCTCTGGTTATCTCTTTGGAATCCCACTGTCACTTGGGCAACTGGACCACGAAGCACAACCCTGGGCAGAAAAGCATCACAGGGCAAAAGACACTGTATATATCTGCAAGTAGTCTTCATTTATCATTCAGCAACTGCTCAAACTTGCAACAGTACTGAACAAATGGTACTTGAGGTTTAGGTTAGCAAAGTGCCCTCATGGTCCTGTGATCATGACCTGGATGCTTGGCAACTGCTCTGGATTTCTGACCAATGTCCCATAGTCACTTGCTAACTGGTGCTAACTGGTGCAGTCATGTGATATGACCACATCACTTAGTGATAGAAATTCCAATCCCAATTACCATTATTAATCAAGGACTACCTACAGCAGAAAGCCAGGATCCACTAGAGGCCATAGTATGAGCCAAGTCCCACTGAAGAAACTGGAACAACGAGGCAATGAAGTTTTAGGCAGGGAAGGAAATTGGCAAGCTAAGAACTGGCTGGTAAACTGATACATATTCAAAAAGATGTAAAGATGCAAAGGCAAAGCCAGAATTGAACTGTTGCTGAGACTCATTGGCAGCGGGAGCTATAAATTTCTTGTAAGAAAATCCTTTTTTTTCCTCCTTGTAGTTATATTAATGTCTATATACACCATATCTCAAAACAATTTAGCACACAGTTCTGGAACCCTCCCAGGTTAGCTTGGAACATATTGTACATGTTAAGAAAAAAGGGGAGAGAAAGAGGGGAACCGTCATCTGAAACTTGTTAATCAATTAGAGCGTTTAAGGGTTTTACACTAAAATATGACACAGTCTGATAAAGTAAACTCTAATTCACAAGCAGCCTTTTGTCTTCTGACCTATATTTTATAGAAAAGGCATGAAGACCAGAAGCAGGGCATGGCATATTAAAACATTTGTGTCTAACCGCTATGTAAGATGTTTGGGTTGAAAGCCAGCATAAAATGCATTTTCCAGTGGGAAAAATGGCAAATTGAATAACTCCTTGGAATGGGAGGAGACACCACGGCTCACGTTGTGCTAGCACGAAAACCTTGGAGGCTGAAGAATTCCGCCGAGTTAAGGAGAATTGATTCAATTGTTCTCTGGACAGCCATTTTTTGCTAGCAAAATGGAGGCTTTTGCCATCAGTTGGTGAGTCCAGTGGCTGTGAGGTGGGGTTTACATCACGTTCAGAGCAGTTGCATAGCTGGATTAAAACAGACCCTCGAACTGACCTGCCCATTTCTAAAATACTTTTTTATATATATTTTGTTGTGTTTTTAGTTAAAGAGAGGCGTTAACTCAGATACACGTATTTACTCTTGGAGACTTTCAGTAATTTTATGGCTTTTTATGTAGAAATCTGATATGATTACAGGTAGTCCTTGACTTACGACAACGGAGTCCAGAATTTACATTGTTAAGTAACATAATTGTTAAGTGGGTTTTGCCCCATTTTGCGACCTTTCTAACCACAGTTGTGTCATGAATGCTTGTTGTTAAATAAATCTGGCTTCCCCGTTGACTTTGCTTGTCAGAAGGTCGAAAAAGACGTTCATGTGACCCCAGGACACTGCAACTGTCAAAATGCTATAACAGTTGTAAGTCTGAAAAATGGTCATAAGTCATGTCTTTCAGTGCCATTGTAACTTTGAACAGTTACTTAACAAACTGTTGTACGTAAAGGACTACCTGTATTGCGAATTATGTAGTTAGCCAAAAAAAAAAACAGATTTGGATTATTGGTTGCTATTTTAAGGTCTGAAGGAATTATTTTATGGATGTTCAAAGTTTAACTTTCAGCAAATCTACTTCTATAGAATTGGATCTCTGATTTTTCTGCATTTCTGGGAAGGTTTCTTTTTTTCCTATTTGATTGGGTGCTGATTATATTGAGTGTTGATATATAACCAAAGGTAATTGGAGAAGTTTCCTTTTATCTTTCTCTTTTTTTCCTTTTTTTAACCATTTCCAATGAATTTGCCAACTGCAATACTCTTTCTTTCTTTCTCTCTCTCTCTCTGTCTTTTTTTTTCTATTTATTTATTTATTTATTTATTTATTTATTTATTCCCTTTCTTTCTTTCTTTCTATCCTTGGACACAGTATGCGATTGACTATGGGTATCGGGGGGGGGGGAACACAATGTGGTGGGTGCGATAAGATTGGGTTTTGAATAAGTTTTTATAAGATCTGTTTGAAAAATTTACTGTTAAAGTGACACAGTCTATAGAAGCTAAATCTGAGGATTTGGAAAAAGCAACAACTGGATCAAAATTGAATAAAATTACTGGGGATATTAAACAAGTGTACGATGGGGTGGATCTGTCAGAACACAAAATGGAATCTGGAAAGATGGTTAGATCAGATGTCCCAACTTTTGTGGCTTGACAGCCTGGCTGAGACGGGAGAGGGGAACCTGGCCATGCAAGTGGTGGCTGGCACACAGCTTGACTCATGCAAGTGGCAGGTCAGCGCACACGTGCCTGCACATGCAACTCAATTGCATGTCCAGTACTGGGCCACGGCCCAGGAGTTGGGTGCTCCTGGGTTGGATAATTTTACATGAGCTTAGAAGTAATAATTCTGTTTAAGAGAGCTGTTCCAGATAATCCCTGTGAAGACATAAGGAAAGCACTATCAAAATTATTAAACTGGGAGGAGGAGCAGAAGGAGCAAGAACTGGATAAGGTCTATTTCAGTGGTTCTCAATCTGTGGTCCCCAGACCCCTGGAGATCTGCAATTTAAATCCTGAGTTAAATCTTGGGGGGTCCATGGCCCCAAAAGGTATTTAAAAGGGGTCCGTGGTGAAGAAAAGATTAAGAACCACTGGTTTATTGCATACATTCAGCTTATGCAACAAGATATTTTGATGCATTTTTTTTATGAAAAGGGCAAAGGAACAAGTTTTATTCAAGATTAAAAACTGATACTATGTAATTGCCTTAAAATAAATGCCCATTAGGATTCTACAAAAGAAAGTATTCCTTTCTAACAGACATGTTGAAGCAGAAAAAATATTCCATTTTGCTGGGATTACCAGGAAAGTGTAATTTTTACTTTCCACATTTAATGGATGTAGAAGAGAAAAGTGTACATGGACAACAACAACTTGAAGCTACTGAAATAGAGGAGTGAGGTCCACAGCTAGAGTTTGTTGACATGTTAGCCTGAGGATGGACAAATTTATAATATGGGATATGAATGAAGCCAATGCTTCTCAAAAAAATATTACTGAGGATGTAATTTGCTTTCAGGAGATGCATATAAGGAGAAAAGATACAAAACATTTCATATACGAGACTTTGTGTGAAGAATTCTATCAAAAAGTAATTGTTACTCTTAGAGTAAGAGATTATTAAGTTACATTTGTGTCTGTAATGAAATTGTTCCCCTACTGACCTTTCCTTTCGTATTTATTTTTACTGTTTTCTTATATTTTATTCTTCACTGAAACCTAATAAAGTCTTATTTTAAAAGCCAGCATAAAATGAAATACTTTGTATAACTGATATTTTGCAATCGCTTTTTGTCAATCATATTATAGCAGTGTATGTTAGTTACTAGTAAACAAGTGACTGCCGGTAAAAAAAAAATAACATATAAGGCAGTTTGTTTCTTTTTCTTATTTTTTTCCCTAATCTTGTTTCTTTTTGGTTTCTATTTTTAACTTTAAAGATTGTTTTAAATTGGGAGGGCAGTGCATTCAGTTTTGTCTGGGTGAGCCTAATTATTTTTTGCAGCAGGGTACAAACAGAAGAATACTCTCCATGTTTACTCACAAGCTACTGTATTCTTCTTGAGCACCACAGGACTTGTCAGCTAAAAGAATAAAAGACTGAGGCCTGAACATTATGGATTCTTTCCCATTCGATACTTGTACTGCTCTCAGCATAGAGCTGATGAAGAGCAGACAGGTAAGGAGATTCAAGTCTTTCCCTTCTCATTTTCTCAAGAGGTTGCTCTTTCAAGTTTCTCCTCGCTGTTGTTTGAGAATTAAATAACACGGACACTAATAAATTAGGCAAGTTGCTTGAATGCACAGCAAGGGGGGGGGAGAAACTTGGAGGAGTACAGGTAATCCTCAACTTACAACAGTTTGTTTAGTGACCATTGGAAGTTACAACAGCACTGAAAAAGGTGACTTATGACCATTTTTCACGGTTCTGACTGTTGCCACATTTCCACGGTAATGTGATTTATATTCAGACGTTTGACAACGGGTTCATATATTTATGATGGTTGCAGTGTTCCGGGATCATGTGATCACCTTTTGTGACCTTCAGACAACCATATTCACTTAACTGTGTTACTAATTTAACAGCTACAGTGATTCACTTAACAAACATGGCAAGAAAGGTTGTAAAATGGGGCAAAACTCACTTAACAAATTTCTCACTTAGCAACATCGATTTTGGGCTCCTTTGTCGTCGTAAGTCAAGGACTACCTGCAATAAGGAATCAAGCTAGGAGAACGAGGTTACAGGATTTCTGATGATGATGAGGGTCATATTTCTGTGAAGTTCTCCATTTTGTTCCCACAACTAGTCAGTTTCCATTACCAAGGATGGAATTGATCTTGGATCTCCCCAGGCCTAGTCAAAAGCCTTAACCATGATACTCCAGGATACACTACCATATGGGCAGTGAAAGCCATCTAGATACTAGTGTGGAGTTTGAGGGAAGACAAGGTTGGGGGGGGGTTGTGCACTTGTGTGCTATGGGAAGCTTGTTTTCTAGGTGCAGTGTTTATAAATGTGTGTGTGGGGGGGTGTCCTTATTTTCTTGGATAGATGCTTTATGAGTTCTTTTCATATACTCTGCATATGCCCTCTATGGGAGAAATATGTGTGTTGGGGAGGTAGCCAAGCTGTTTTTGCCTGAATACTGAATAGCATCTGTCACCATATTCATGACTGGCAGAGTGGCCTATGAAACCAGAAACAGATCATCTGACAAATAGGCAGCTTACTATTTTCATGCTCTTTACCATCTACTACCTCACTTTGCTTGATGTCAGGAGTGACCGTAATACTTTCTCAGCATCCCCCGAAGGCACGTTACTCATACGTTCATAACTCTCCTTAGATGCCTTTTGTTTATAACTTAAAATGTGTTTTGATTCCTATTTAAAAAAGATAAAAAACTCCCTCCCAGTGACTTCTGATGATTTAGGAATATGTTCCTGTGGTCTGTTTGTTTTCCATTCAGAAAGGCTTGCTATTGCCTTCTCTCCCTCCTCCCCCCCCCCCTCCAATTTTCCAATCTAATCTGCAGCCTTAGAGTTTCCTAGTGGTGTCCTATTCAAGTACAAATGAAGTCCAACCCTGTATAGCTTTTCAGGAACAGTCAATGTTGATTACATTACTCTCATAAAGCCCAATTCACAGACTGTTTTTCAACTTATGACTATATCTGATATGAATTCTAAGACATTGTGATGACTCCTCCAGAGGCTTCTCCAGATGCCTCTCCAGATGTCAGTTCAGAGGAGGATAAACTACTTCTGAGTACTTCAGGAGGGGCACTGGTCAATGGTTCTAAGCAGTTGGCTGAGAGTGATTTTGCTGAAGCACAGCTGCAGCAGGAGAGTCCTGAGGCTTCAGGTGGGAAAAGTGTGCAGCTGCAGCCGGTGAGTGGTGAGGAGGAGGAACTGCCTTCTGCGCCTGATCCAAGAACACATAGGGCAGAGAAAAGGCAGGAGCCCAGAAGGTCAGCTTGATAACACATGAGGAGGCAGCCTCATCCCTCATGGGCTGTACTAGAAGCTGGCTATTTAGCCCAGCAGACAGATACTGTAGATCAGACATGTCAAACACAAGGCCCGGGGGCCAGATCCGGCCCGTGAAGTGGTTTCATGTGGCCTGCGAAGCCATCCTGGAAACAGTGAGGGAACGGCCCCCGCTGCCTGGGCTCTGGCCCAGGCCAGCCAGGAGCCAATGTACAATTTCATGGTGGCCATCTATGCTGAAATACATTCAGTCTTAGCTCCACAAGGCCATCTGGAAACAGTGAGGGCCGGCCCCTGCCACATCGGCCCCGCCCCCTGGGTGCACGCTAGGGAGGTATCACCCTTTGTGAGGAATGAAGAAATGCACCATCGCCTGGAAGTGGCCAGCACATGGCCCTGCCTACTTCGGGCAGGCTAGGGGCTGGGCAGCGTAGTGCTTCTCTTCAGATTTGTGCCACCTGGCTCAGCCTCTCGGCGCTGTGAGGAGAGGGCCATGTGCTGGCCACTTCCAGGCAATGGTACATTTCTTCATTCCTCATGATGACACTTCCCCAGCTGCGTTTCTTGCCTGTTTTTCTCCCTCCCTCATCTCAAATATTTTCCCATCACTCTGTTCTTAGGAAGGAAGGAAGGAAGGAAGGAAGGAAGGAAGGAAGGAAGGAAGGAAGGAAGGAAGGAAGGAAGGAAGGAAGGAAGGAAAGGGAGGGTCTGAGGAAAGTCCTGCCTTAGTCCTTCCCTGCTGCCCTTTCACCATCCCCTTGCCCCCTCCTCCTGACCTAACCTGGGTGGTCTCCAATCCTATTGCTAAGGAAGCTTTGGAAACAAAGCCAGGTCTCCTCACATGGAGAGGAAGTGGGCCTCCTTCTTGACGTTGCCCTCATACACATCATGAGCAACCTGGCTAAGGAGAGCAAGCACAGCAGCTGGGCACCCCCTTAGGGAAGTGGGGGTGGGCTTAGTGCTGCGGGTGCTTGAGGGCTAGGCTGGGCATTTGACCTCCGCATCACCGTCCAGCCTCCCCACCCCCACATGGTCTGAGAGGAACAGTGAGGCTCCTCCAGTGGACCATGCCTCGGCACTTGCCCCAGTCCCATCTCCTTCTGCCAGAGACCCTCAGATTTTTCCCACTCCTGCCCAGGCCCCTATAGGCACCATTGACGCGAACAATGTAGAGCTGGCCATGCCCACCCAGTAGGTAACACACTCTCCAGCCACGCCCAACCATTAGGCCATGCCCACCCTGGCCACACCCACCCGGCCCCTCAAGGGTAACCGCAATGCTGATGCGGCCCTCAGTGAAATTGAGTTTGACACCCCTGCTGTAGATGCTGGGAACAATGTGTACATTTCCTAGCTGTGTGTTTCCTGGTTGTTGTGACTGCCTTGGATTGACCCTGTGCCTTGACCTTGGATTGTGCCTTGTGAACTCTGGACTTTTCTTACCTTGTGCACCCTGTTGTATTTTAGATTTAATTTTGCCTAGCAGATTTATCTTGTTTGGGAAACTTTCAAGTGCCTTGTGGACTCATGGCCATTAGTCTGTGGACTAGCATTGGTCTGGTTTTGGCTGAACTTAATTGGGACAGTTCTGGGGTTTCAGTGAAGCGAAATGCTGGGGAATATTAGTAAACCCACTAATACACCGGGGACACGGTGGCTCAGTGGGTTAGGACGCTGAGCTTGTCGATCAGGTCGGCAGTTTGGCGGGTCGAATCCCGAGTGCCGCGTAGCAGAGTGAGCGCCTGTTACTCGTCCCAGCTTCTGCCAACCTAGCAGTTCAAAAGCACGTAAAAATGCAAGTAGAAAAATAGGGACCACTGCGTTGGGAAGGTAACAGCATTCCATGCGCCTTTGGCGTCTAGTCATGCCGGCCACATGACCATGGAGACGTCCTCGGACAAGCGCTGGCTCTTCGGCTTTGAAACGGAGATGAGCACCGGCCCCTAGAGTCGGAAACGACTAGCATGCATGTGCGGAGGAATCTTTACCTTTACCTAATACACCATTCTGTGTACTTGTGAGTGGGACACCACAGACATAGACCAAAGGAAGGAGCTGCAACTCTCTAACCAGGGTCTCCTCTCTCAGGTAAGCGGACACCTTGGAATGGGAGAGAGAAGGCCTTGCTGCAGATCCCACATTACTGGACTTGGAAACAACATTGCCAGAGATGACAGTGGCCAGACTGAAAAAGTTCTGCAACTTAGGCAAAGAGTGGGAGTATCCAATCCCACTTGCCTCTCAACCTTAAAGAGTTGTTACAGGTAGTCAAGTTACCACCATTCTTTTAGTGACCATTCAAAGTTATAATGGCACTGAAAAAAAGAGACTTATGACTGTTTTCCACACAACTGTTAACAGCATCCCCCATAGTCACGTGATAACTTGCAGTCCTTAACTCTTGAGTATATCTAGCCTTCCAGGGTTACTGTACTGCTAACAAGGAAAGGAAGGAGAGTTAAACATGCTGTATAGATTCCATGCCCTAAAACAGGGGTGTCAAACTCACAACGTCACGTGACGTGTTGAAACATATCGCGACTTTTTTCCCATTGCTAGCAATGGGGTGGGCACAGTTTTGGCATGACGCATCTGGCCCGTGGGCCAGCAGTTTGACACCCCTGCCCTAAACAAAGCCTCACAATGGGCTACCCTAATAGATAGATGCTCAAGGAAGTGGAAACTGCTCTTTGTACATTTTCTTCAATGCTCATTACAGGTAGTCCTCCAATTACCACCCTTCATTTAGTCACCATTTGAAGTTACATTGGCACTGAAAAAAACTGACTTATGACCATTTTTCACGTACGTATTACAGCATGCCCATGGTCACATGATCAAAATTTGTCTGCTTGGAACAGGATTTCAGGGTCCGGTGATCACCTTTGCAACCTTTTGATGGGCAAAGTCAATGTGGAAGCCAGATTCACTTATACCAGGGATCCCCAACCCCCAGTGTGTAGACCGGTACCAGGCTGTGGCATGCCTGCAACTGGTCCGCACAAACAAGCAAAGCCCCATCTGTGGGATGCAGGCATCACACAAAACCAGGCAGTCTCTGGGTCTGTGGAACTTCTTCTCTCCAAAGAAACGGTCCCTGGTGCCCAAAAGGCTGGGGACCTCTGACTTATTCAACCAACCACCTTACTACCAACTGCAGTGATCCCCTTAAGAGCTGAGACAAGACAGCTCGTAAAACGGGAGGAAAACTCACTTAACCAAGCGTCTCGCTTAGCAACAAAAATAACTGGGCTCAGTTGCGGTCGTTAAGTCGAGAACTATCCGTATAACTTTGCCGCTTGTTCTAAAAGTGGCTTGTTGTAAAAGTGAAGAACCGGAAGAAATAAAACGGGATCAGTCTTATTCTGATAGCAAAGCCCAGCCCTTTGTTTCCGACCGAGTTCAGGAGTTGTTTTCATCCTGAACCGCAACCCTTCTCAAATCTATAATCGGTACAGAAACGGCGATTGCGTCTGCTAAAGGCACGCGCTTCCCTCCCCGGCTCGGTTCTCCGGATCAATATTCCGCGGGCTGACTTTTAAGGCTTTTGGCCAACTGTAGCATCGCAACGCAACGCAGACGATCCATCGCCGCTGGCCGCTCGGCCCACGCGGACCGTCTCGCAAGAACGTCAGCCGATTTCCAATTAAGAGCGCGCGGGGAGGGGGGGGGGCGCCGCAAAACCACGATGCTCAACTCGGTGCAAGTCCAGTCCTTTTGGAAAAGGGACTTCCAACTAGGTTCTGTTTCGAGTTACGGGCAGGGCAAGGCAAGGCAAAGGCAAAGGCAAAGGCAAGGCAAGGCCAGCCACCCGAGAGTCCGCAGAGCTCAGAGGAAACCTGCAATGCGACGGGGAAAAAGGGGAGGAACCGCTCCGCTGAGCCTGTTCAGCCACTTTCCGAAGCAAGAAGAGCAAACGCCGGAAAAAGCCCCACCTCTCATTCCTCCCCCACACCTCGCCTCCTCCTCCTCCGCCCCCCCCCCCCCCCGGCCATCTCTGAGCCCGCAGGAGGGGAGAACACCCGGCGCTTGGATCTTTTCGGAGCTGCAGGAAAAGGGGCGGCGAGGGGAGCAGACTGCAGAGGCAAGTCGGTAACGTGATCCCTGCAAACACAGCAACCATTAAAGCGTCTGTCTCGCTTTCTGGCTGATATCTACCTCTCCCACGGGCGGGAAGCAGGAGCCTTAAGGCGACGGTCTCCTGGGTTGCTCCCAGGCTAAAAGGCTGCAATTAAGGCAAAGGGGAGAAGAAAAAAAAAACTCGTTCGGAATCTTCTCCCCAGCAAGATTTTGCTGCAGATGTTTCCAAGAGAACAAGGCGCAAAGGAAAGACCGCCGCCACCACACCCTGGGTTAACCCGGAGCAGAATTAATGGACGGGAGAAAGTGTTCTTTCATTCTCCGCCTCCCCACCTTTCTCTATCGCAAGCCGAGCCTTCCGCATGGAGTTGCTTCCAAATTAAATCGGTAAAAACAAAAAACAAAAGGGGGAGAAGCCAGTCTTGGTATAGCGGCTGAGGCAGCGGGTAAGAGACCGCGAGTTCGAGTCTCGTCTGAGGAACAAAGCCACTTGGGTGACGTTGGCCCATTCGCTCTCTTGTCAGGGCAGTAGAAAACCACTTCAAAAATATTGCCCCCCTCCCTCAAAAAAAAAAACACACAACAACAACAACCCTGCAGGGACTCAACAATGTCTCGAAGGTAGCCCCTCCCCAAAAAAGGGATTCCCAAGTCTACAGAGGACAGGTCCTACCTATAAGGCTCGTAGGTTGCTTAAAACCTTTTGTCTGACCTACGTCCACTTGAAATAACAACTTGATCTGGTGCACACTGTGCTACCTTCTCAATTAGTGATTGCAGGGATTCGCCTGATGCCGGAGACGCAACTATTGTACAATCAAGGAAATCCCATGGCTCCGTTTTCCCCTTCCCTAACAGACTCACGAAGTTGCGGGAAGAAAAGACTGGAGCGTACAAGGCTTGGTCCAGCTCAAAAATCCAATTTCCCTAAATCCCGATTGCCCGTCCCACCTTGGGATGGCTTTCCAGGTGCCCCCGTTCTGCTAAGGGCCGACCTACCTTCCCAGAGCTATTTGGACTGCCTGCAGGAACCGTACAGTTAAAAAAATCAGGCATCTCCCTCACGCACGTAGCGTATAGATTGATTTTGCCTGCCTACCAACCGCACAAGCCCGCTCTTAAAAAAAAAAAGATAACGCCAGCGTTCATTATTGGGGCGGAGGTAGATTTTGTTATCCGAGTTCAAAGCCCAGATTGATGCGCGAAAGCTGGGCTGCGCGCGCAAAGGCCGGCCCAAAGTTTCCCAAGTGCCAACCAGCGATCCTCCGAGTGCGCGCCTTCCAAAACCCACGCTACCCACGCAGGCAGGCACTCCCGTCCTCTCTTCCCGTTGTTTGGCACACCCAAACGTTTGCACTCGACGCGCTCTGTCCCGGATCTGCAGACTGCGGGACGGACGCGCGCTTGTTTTGTAAACTTTGCGGCTAGCCCCGCCACGATGTGGAAGACCGCGTGCGCTTTTCTTTCTTTCTTTTTTTTTTGGTGTTATTTGCGGAAAACCTCCGCCTCGCTGCGGCAAATCTAGAAGGACGCGAGACGGAGAGCGGGGGGGGGGGGCAGGGTTAGAGGTTCGACTTCCACGGGAATGAAAAGAGGTAAAATTGCCTCTCTTTCTTTCCTTGCACGCTTCTTTCCCTCCTCCCCCGCGCTTTGGGATTAAAACAGACCCACTCGATGTTACACAGACGTAATGTACACTTCCACGCAGGTTCACATACTTTGTTGCATTTCAAGCGCGCTCATCTCTCTCTCCCTCCCTCTCTTTCTTTCTCTCTCCTCCCTCCCTCCCCCTCTCCCTCTCCCTCTCCCTCTCTCTCTCTCTCTCTCTCTCTCTCTCTCTCTCTCTCTCTCTCTCTCTCTCTCTGTCTCGCGCGGCCCACCAGAGTCCTCCTCACCCACCCGCGGTAACTATTTCTTTAGTGGAGAGTTAGCGCACCCGCCTCCCCGCCGGTTCGCTTTGCAAAAGAAAGGGGGGAAAAAGTCTCACTCACTTTGCCCGCGCAATGCCTCAAAGTTCCTCTCCTCCTCTCGTAGCCCGTCCTCTTTGCCTGAGCAGCCGGGCCGTAGTAGCGTTACTGCCACTGTTCATACTTCTGATCTCTGTATACTTGGTGCTCTCTTTGGGAAAGCGTTTTTTTTTCCTCGCCAGAAACAGATTTCCTACATTTCATCGGTCCACATAGACGGAACGGAAGTTTAATGCTGACTTGAGGGAGGGGAGTAGGGGGTGGGGGGGGGGGTGGAGGGGAATAGAAAGAAGCGGCGAAACGGCAAATACAGGTTTACCATAGGAAAGAGAGGGATATTGAATTACAAACTCTGAGCAGAAACTTTGGACCGAGCACCAGCCAGTGCTTATTTATGTTGCTTCCAATGCCTTGAGAGGAGAGGCGCGATGACTTTCAAAAGAATGCTGGATGGGACTGATTGGGAACATTTAACGACACTTACATGCAGTAAAATGTTTCATCAGGGGGACATCTGGAGCCAAGGCGAACTTTATTCCTTTAAGCTCACTGGGCAGAATCCATATCTAATTAAGGCCAAGGACAGCGCTCCCACGGATGGAAAAGGGGGGGGGATTCATTTAATATATTTTGGCATAAGCTTGCCTGAGTAACTTTTCTTCTTGCAGAGCTACAAACAATTAGAATTAGAATTAGAATTAGAATTAGAATTAGAATTAGAATTAGAATAGAATAGAATAGAATAGAATAGAATAGAATAGAATAGAATAGAATAGAATAGAATAGGACCTTGGAGGTCTTCTCGTCCAGCCCCCTACTCAAGCAGGAGAACCAATACCATCTCACAACAGGTGATTGTCTAGTCTCTTCTTAAAAATCTCCAGTGATGGCGTGCAAGCTGTTCCACTGGTTGATTGTCCTCACTATCAGGAAGTTTCTCCTTAATTCCAGGTTGCTTCTGTCTTTCATCAGTTTCCAACCATTGTTTCTCGTCCTTCCCTCTGGTGAAAAACCTGACCCCCTCTTCCTTGTGGCAGCCCCTCAGATACTGGAATATTGCTATCATGTCTCCCCTGTTTCTTCTTTTGTTTAGACTAGCCAAACCCAAGTCCCGCAGCTGTTCTTCATATGTTTTAGTCTCCAGGCCTCTGATCATCTTAGTTGCTCTTCTGTGATTTTTTTCCAAAGTCTCAACATCTTTTTTTCTGATATGGTGACCAAAATTGGCTGCAATATTCCAGATGTGGTCTTACTAGGGTTTTATAATACCTCACATGATCTTGAGTCTATGCCTCTGTTTATACAACCCAGGATTGTATTAGCATTTTTGGTTGCAGCTGCACACTGCTGGCTCACAGTCAAGTGAGTCCACTAGGACTCCAAGGTCCCTCTCACAGTTATTGTTATTAAGCCAGGTCTCCCCAATCTGTACTTGTACCTTTGGCTTTTCCTGCCTAAATGTAAGACTTTGCTTTTCTCCACATTGAAACTCATTTTGTTGGATAGGCCCATTGTTCAAGTTTGTCAAGATCTTTTTGGTTCCTGAATTTGACTTCTCCTGTCAGTTTGGTGTCATCTGCAAATCTGATGAATTCCCCTTCAATTCCCTCATCTAAATTATTGATGAAGATATTGAAGAGTACTGGGCCTAAGACAGAACCTTGTGGTACCCTACTGCTTACTTCTTTCCATGTGGATGTAGTGCCATTGAGGACTACTCATTGAGTACGATTTGTCAGCCAGCTACAAATCCATCTGGTGGTGATGTTGTCTATTCCACCTTTTTCTAGCTTATCAAGGAGTAGGTTGTGGTCGACTTTATCAAATACTTTACTGAAATCTAAGTATACTATGTCCACGGCATTTCGCTAGTCTAGTAGTTTAGTCACTTTATCGAAGAATGAGACAAGATTGATTTGGCATGATCTATTTTTAACAAACCTGTGCTGGCTACTAGTTATGACTTTGTTTGCTTCTAGTTGTTCACAGATCTGTTTTTTGATTATCTTTTCTAGGATCTTCCCAGGTATTGATGTTAAACTGATTGGTCTGTAGTTTTCTGGGTCCGTTGTTTTTTTTTCCCCCCTTTCTTGAAGCTGGGAACCAGATCAGCCCTTTTCCAATCCTCAGGTACTTCTCCGGTGTTCTAGGATTTATGAAAGATGTGGTGCAGTGATTCTGAGATAACATCTGCCAACTCCTTCAGAACTCTGGGATGTAATCTTTCAGGTGCAGTGATTTATATTCGTCAAGGTTGGATAGGTGTTCTCTTACCAATTTTTTTTTTGCTTTTTAATTTTTGTTTTTAGTATGTCTTTTGCAGTGGGTTTTTTTTTGTATGTTGGGCTATAGTTTCTTTTTGTGTGAAGACTGATGCAAAGTATGAGTTAAGCAGCTCTGGTTTCTCCCTGTTGCCTGTTATTTCCTTGACATCTTCTCTCTTTAGTGGGCCTACAGTTTCCTTGACTTTTTTCTTGTTGTTAATATGTTGGAAGAAACTTTTTTTTTATTATCCTTGATTTTTGTTGCAAGTCTTTGTTCATTCTGAGCCTTTGCTTTCCTGACTTCATCTTGCACGTTCTTGCTGTCTGCTGATAATCGGCCTTAGTTATGTCCACGTCTTTCCATTTTTTGTATTTTTCCTTTTTGTCTTTCAGTTTCTTAGAGAGATCTTTGTGCAGCCATGCTGGTTTCTTCTTGAATTTCTTGTTTTTCTTTCTCAATGGTATTGTGCTGGTCTGGGCTTTTGTGATCACATATTTGACGGTTTCTCATGCTTTTTAGGTTGTTTTCCCCTTTAGGATTTTCATCCATAGGATCTTTCCTAGGTGGTCACTTTCACCCAGATAGATAGATAGATAGATAGATAGATAGATAGATAGATAGATAGATAGATAGATAGATAGATAGATAGATAGATAGATAGACAGACAGACAGACAGACAGACATAATAATGATGATGATGATATAGGATGATTAGGTAGGTAGGTACAAGAGACCTGTGGACCACATCTACCTTTCAGATCCCTTTTTTTTTCTATAGACTTCAAAGTCCCACCATCTTTCTGATGAAATTTGGTATAGCAGTAAAACTCTAAACATTGGAACAGGCTTTGCTTGTTAAACTGTCCAATAAAATGATCATGTTAACTCCTACTGGGTTTAACATAACATCAAGTAAAAGGTGAAAAATTCTTTCCTCAAAGGGAGAAAAAACAAAATTTCTGTTGTGATTCAGGGTCAGCCTGTGGGTTTGGCAGTTGGGTCGGACAACTCAGAGGAGGAGGGGGGTGTTGAAGAGCTTGCTGATGAGAGCCCTCAGCCAGGCCCCTCCCACCTGGTCACGACAGAGACCCAGCTGTGTGAGCCTGACAGCGTGGATGAAGATGACCCACAGCTGGCCCTGTTCAAGGATGCCCGACACAGGAGGCAGTCAATCAGGAGTAAACAGAGGAAGGCAATGGGGCACCTTGGAAGGAGGCAGAGAGAAGCCACGCCCTAAACTGTATAAAAGGGGAATGCGTGGGAGGGCTGGTTTGCTGAAGGCAACCGCTTGAAAAGCTCCTGTTTCTTGGTTCGTGTCTTGTTTGTTTTTGTATCAATAAATTTGGCAGGCTTAATTCCAGCCTCTTGCCTTCTTGTAAAAGGGGTTGTCCCTGCCTTTTCTGCAGGGCCGGTAGCAGGCTGGTACAGAACAATTTCACTGTACCAGTCCTTTTATAGCAACATATCATTTACCTTGGTCTCTGTGGCTTTTAGACCCTGCAAACAAACAAACTAACAAATAAATCCTTGCAGGTACAGAAACATACAGAACATTTTGCCTGAGATTGAAAAATTGAAATTTTTAAAGCCAAGCTATTCCATGTTGGAGGACTATCCAAATATATTTAAAATATAAACCTCTTTGAGTTGAGCTTAACTTCTGATACTTCAGAAGCCCTGGGGTGTTCTAGGCTACAATATGAAAGTACCTTGTTGTTGCATTATTCATGAATTCATCCATCCATCCATCCATTCTTTCATTTCAAACTCTAGCCCATAGCCCTGTTTAGCCCTTATCCAGTCCTTCTTAAGCTTTTAGAGATCAGCACAGGCCAGCCAAGTCTGGCCCTTTACAGTAATTCAGATGAAACAATTTCCCCACAGTAACTGGGATTTTGTGGAGAATTTCACAGCAGGCACTTCTATTGTGTGTCATTTAATCATTCACATCATTTTGCTTCACCTTGTTTCACGATAAGATTGCTTCCATATATCCCCATTTACCATTTTCAATATAAACCTATGTGTAAAGTCACAGCGCTGGTTGCATTCACTTCCTAAAGATGAATTGGAGTTTTTTTCAACTGAGTGGCAGAGCTCTGTTAGCACTTGCTCTGTGTGCCAAGAGAAAAAAACACAGTGAACACAAAAACTATATTCTGGCATCTTCTAAATTATGATATCCACATTTATTTAATTACTTACTGTTTGTTATTTTAGCCATAATGTTACCCAACAATTGCTTATTAGTTCAATCATCTTGTCATTGTGGGGAAAAAAATAACTTTTATTAATTCAGGAAGAAGAAACAGATGTCGGAATGACTGCATGGATATAACACTTGTCTGGTTCAGTTTCCTACTAGTTCTCATCCTATCCCCTGAAAAACTACAGAGCATTCCAAATCACTCCTCATTTTCCATTATTCATTTCCATCTGACAGTAAAAGTGGTCACAGATCCTGTTTAAGGATGGGTAGCCGTTTAGAAGTTGGATCATATATTTTGTGTATTTTCCCTCCTTTGGGGGAAGATAATAGAGGGTGGAATTGTCAATCCAATGACATGTAATAGATGTATTCAGCTTATGTTAAGTTATGCATACCTATTTTTATCTATTTCCAAGTGAAAATTGATTTTTTTTAAAAAAAAACAACCCATCATCATTGAGCAGGACAACCTGGTAACATCATCAAAAGAGAATGGATAAAGAGTTGCTAACTTTTTCTTTATTCACTTTATTCAGGAGGATCAATTTCTAGATATTTGCCTCTCTTCTCCAAATAGAAGCTGATGAACTATATTTCTTGCAAAGGCATAAGCACCTTGATGCCTGCTCCATGGCTCATTGACGCCATTTCTCCAGAATCCACATGCAAACAGACAGAAAACTTAAAGGAAGAGAAGTATGGCAGAAGTTCTTAGGAAACTTCAGATAAGAGTCAGATCACAGTCATCTTCTATGCTAACCTGTAATGCTTCTAAGTTATTTTTGTAGCCTGTTTTTTTTGGTATATTTTTGAAGATGCTATGCTGAACCGCAGGATCAGGAAAATCCAGAGTTTTCCAGAAAATCCATGACTTCATATTTACTTCAAAAGAATGTTTGCACATGGAATGAAACTGTGAATATTTTCCAGACTTCAGGATTCAAACTCTACAGTTATGTCTACATGGGTTTCATTTCAGAGAACTTAAAAAAAAAGATTGGAAAGACCGTGTAGCCACATACACAGCTCTCTCCTAGAAATGTTCAATAATACGTGCCTTAAACAATGTCCAAGACATATGGTTAAAAGAACATGCCAATTTGTCTATACTTAGTCTGTACTTTCCACCCCCCATTTGAATGAAAGACAATTACTGAGTTTTTATTCTTCTTTTGACTGAACAGCCTTTGTATCATGCTTCAATGTGCTAATGTGACATGAAAATACAATGCAATTGGACAGTCAAAGGCTAGTAAAGCTGTATATTTCCAAACCAACTTTATGGAAGAAGTCCTGGTTAGGCCTGATTGCCAAATGCACAGCTGAAACTGATATTATCAACTACAAATAATGGAAGGATCTACACTTCAAGCAAGACCTGCACATTCTTGGTTTGCACTTCTGGCTGAATTTTGCTTCCAGGTTTGGCTTACTCTTCAAATAACAGTCTTCAAGAAAGTCTTATATAGAAAAGGTAAAAATATTCCAAATGCTTCTTATAATTTTCATTTATTCATGGGAATTCTGGGCTGCCTGACCAAATGTCTCTGGGCAGTGTAAAAATCTGTAATGGGTTAAAAAACAGAGATAAATAACCCTGCCTTGAACCGTGAAAGGTTTTAAAACTAAAATATATATTTTATAAAATAACCACATAAAAACTGAGATGCTCAACAAATAAATAAAATTAATTCATCATCTGAGAGAAGAGTACAGCAAGCCTGAGACTTAATGTAATAAATGTCTCCACAGACTTTCTAAAGACCAGGAAGAATAGGGGTGGGGGTGGGCAATTTGAATACATGGAGTGGCAATTGAAAGACATGTTTTGTGACTTTTAGATGACAATCTCTAATCAAAGGAACATGTGAAGGGTGAAGGCCCACCTAATAAATCTTAGTGAATGACAGATGTCATTGAGAGAGGGCAATCCCACACCTGAACCAAAGAAGAGCTTTAAAGGTGACCATCAGCACCTTAAATTGTACAAGGAACCCAGCTGTCCAATCAGTGCAGGTCTTAAAGATTTTGTATAGGCATTTTGAGACTGGACCAGGGGTCCTCACACTTGGACTGGGGAATTCTGGGAGTTGAAGTCCACAAGTCTTAAAGTGGCCAAGTTTGAGAATCTCTGATCTGGACTATACAACAGTCTGTACAGCTATACAAATGGACTTAAAGGGCATCATCCTGTAAAATACATGGCAATATTTGGATTGAATGGTGGTTAAGGTGTGAATAACAGTAAATAAAACCTCCCTATCCAGAAAAGGTTGTAGTGGTGCTGTGGAGCTGTTTAATAGCCACTTTGGCCACAGCTACCCACTTGCTCCTGGAGAGGAGTTCTGAATCTAACAGGAAGCCAAATTACAAGTCTACTCTCTTCAGAGAGTGTAATGCTGGTCAGAACTACAGATGGTATTGGCAGGATTTCAAATCCTGAGCCAATTTCTCTTGCTGGGAATGAATCTCAGCCTCTTCTGCCCCATCCAGACCAGAACAGCCTCCAGGATCCTGAATAGCACTTTGACAGCCTCACTTGTTTGGTTAGAAAGCGTGAAACTTGATCCTGTGGTAATGGATGATTTCAGCAGCAGTTTCGTGTTGATGTTGAATAGGAGTAGAGAGAGCATTCAGTCTATGTTGCTCGACAACTGAGGGGCCTAGGGCTTAATCTGTATCCCCCTGGCTGAAACTACATCTTCAGGAAGGAGAAAAACACTGAGAAAGTCACCCTGTGCTCAAAGATGTCTCTGAATGATATAATGATTGATGATACTAAAGATTGCAGAGAGATCAAGCAGAATCAGAAGAGTTACATTCTTTCCCCTAGGCTTAGCAAATACAAGCCCAATCAGTGCTACCTCCATGCTATACCTGAATGATAAGCCTTTTCCCTCAGGAGCTATCCTCTTGTATTAAGAGATAGATTGAAGAATACTTTGGGTTTAGTAGGGAGAAAAAGAACTCCAGAGCACCCACTGGGAACTTTTTAAAACAGCTGCATCTTTTTTCAGATCACATGACTGCTCTCTGCAGGTGGACGGCAATAGTAGGAACAGAATAATACAGTTGGAAGGGACCTTGGCGGTCTTCTGGTCCAACCCTCTGCTCAAGCAGGAGACCCTATACCATTTCAGATAAATGGTTGTCCAGTCTCATTTTGAAAGCCTCCAGTGATGGAGCACCCACAACCTGAAGGTAAACTGTTTCATTGGTTGATTGCTCACAGCATTAGGAAATTTCTCCTTAGTTATAGGTTGCTTCTCTCCTTGGTTATTTTCAACCATTATTTCTTGTCTTGCCTTTTGGTGATTTGGATCTCCTCACCTTCGTAAGAGCCCCTCAAATACTGGAACACTACTATCATGTCTCCTCTAGTTATTTTTTAATAGACTAGAGCAAGGGTGTCAAACTCAATTTCATTGAGGGCCGCATCAGCATTGCGGTTACCCTTGAGGGGCTGGGTGGGTGTGGCCCTCTCCTCACAGCGCTGAGAGGCTGAGCCAGATGGCACAAATCTGAAGAGAAGCACTACGCTGCCCAGCCCCTAGCCTGCCCGAAGTAGGCAGGGCCATGTGCTGGCCACTTCCAGGCGATGGTGCATTTCTTCATTCCTCACAAAGGGTGATACCTCCCCAGTGTGCGCCCAGGGAGCGGGGCCGATGCGGCAGGGGCCGGTCCCTCACTGTTTCCAGGATGGCTTAGCGGGCCACATGAAACCACTTCGTGGGCCGGATCTGGCCCCCGGGCCTTGTGTTTGACATGTCTGGACTAGAGATACCCAATTTCTGCAACTGTTCTTCATATATTTTAGCCTCCAGCCCCATAATCATTCTTGTTGCTCTTCTCTGCACGCTTTCCAAAGTCTCAACATATGAAAACATTATTGTGGTGACCAGAATGGATGCAGTATTCCCAGTGTGCTCTTACTAATGTTTGCTTTAAGGAGTTGCTGACAACTGCTATGTGCTCATTTAACACATACTCCAATACATTCTTGAAATTTGAATAACTGCACAGCCTTATTAAGAGGCAATATTTATGTTATTTATTGATTTATTTGTCTAATTTATTGGCTGTCCATCTTACCCATGGCACCAATGTACTCTGTCCTGATGTTTGTTTTCATATGTTGATTACATCTTTTCTAAAAACTTGAGAGATGTCTAGATCAGCAATGGGATGAGGGGCAAACAAACAGCCAAAGTCTTGTGACCTGACCTGCCCCTTTCTTGCTGCACTGCCCTGATCGATGGACATTTTCTCCCATTAGCTGAAGACATACTGAAAGAGGACAGATCAAACCTAAAAAAAACCTACCTTGCCTATAGCACTTGGCACACCCCCAAATCAAGACAATATCACTCAGTAATAATTCGGAACAGTTGGCATACAGGCAGACTGGGGATTGGCAAAGGGCAGTAGTAAATTTTGTGCCTGTGCTTTTTGTGCCAACTCAGAGATGGGTGGCTATCACTTTAATGATTTGGGAAGTGAGGCAGTGCATAGGTATCTTTATAGCAATGCTAGATAGAAACCTCTGAGCTAAGATGGGAATGTTGTAATATGTAAATTTAAAAGAGAACACAAAAGCAAAAGGTATAATGGAAATCAGGTGGAAAGGAAAGAACTGATGCTCATACAAGACCATCCTGGAGATGATATCACTCTGTAGATGAAAAAACATAGTTCCAGAAAAACTTCATAGTGCCCCAAAGTCTAAGAGCTCAGGAAAAATCTATGAAGTCCCAAGAGGTCAACTCTTCTTCTTGTGCCATATCTGTTATCGAATGTTGGCAATCATGTTGGCGATCCTGTTTTTATCAGCAGCCACATGAAAGTGCTGACTTTTGTCCAAACCGGTCCCTTAGATTTTGAAGCCATGATGTTCTTCTCCATTAACATGATTTTCCTGGGAAATATATAGTGTAGTAGTCTTCCCTTTGCTTTCTACATTGCTGTGCACATGCTGCTCAAGTGGCTGCCAGCACACCGTCTGCTGTTCTTCTGAAGCCGTTCCAATCAATATGGTCTCTGCCTTCAGTCGATACTGGGGAGCCAGCTGCCACTCACCAGGCCTGTTAGTCCATGGGAGATATTTGATTTCCTCCAACCCGCCATTACAGCATAATAGCCATAATGGGTAGGGGGCCCCAATCCGCCACCCAGGAACGTGGTCTGGGGGGGGGTCCAGGCTCCCCCTAAGAGAAGAGGTCACTAGCATGTTTAATGAGCAGCAGCAAGGAAGTTTCAAGACAAAAATTGTCCAAATGAGAACAACTTCCCCAGAAGCAAACAAAAATAACTATGAAAAGAAGAACCTTTGGATAAGTGCACTAAAGAGCATTTGTTTGTTTGTTTGGCTTATATGCTATTCATCTTGCCTAGAGGCTTACAAACAAAAATCCATGAATTCTTCCAGAAAACAAAACAACACATAAATCACTAATTCATTTGTTGATATATGGCATAAAAATATTACATGAATATAAGCAGATTGCAAAACAACTGGATGAATTCCTTCATCTTCTGTGCAAAAGATATACAGTACAGATCTGTGCCTGGAGTGATATTTTCAGGAGGGAGTTATAGAAATGGAAGAAAATAGTGACAATGAAATATAAGCTTGTTTTTCTTATTGAAAAATCAAAGGCGTATATAATCATTGGGTCCACATGGCATTTTTTGGAAAATCTGGAAATTACTGATGTAATAAAAGGGTCCAGGGAAAACTTAGGAAATGTTGGGCATGATAGCTTAATAGCTGTTCCTGTATATTGTAGAAAACATCACTAACTCTAAAGTCATGAAAGACAAAGAACAAATTGTTGACAAAACTTCAATATGGTTTCTGAAATGGTAATCAAGTCTAACTTGATAGTTTAAAATGGTCACTAATCGTGCTAGTAGTTGATTGGATAGACGTAGAAAACCTTTGACAAAACCTCTCACCAGTTTCAGGAGCAATCATGAAATAAGTGGTGAAATCCTTTTACAGATTTCTGTACCTGATTGAAGAGCATAAAGCAGAATGTAAGAATAAATGAAACATTCCTACAGCGGTTGTACGTAAACAATAGAGGATCTGAATTGGAACTTCTATTTTTTTAAAGTGCTTATAAATCATTGGTAAGTAGGAGAGTGCATGCAAATAGCCAAGCTTCTGAATGACAGTGAATTATGAAGTTTTGTTTGTTTTTCTATTGTTGTTTCCAAAAATTCATTTCTATCACTTTAACAAAAAATAGCTTTTTTATTTTTATTTTTCCCAAGGAGAAAAATAATTCACTGAAATAAGGTGAGCAGAAGTCTCTCATACTGACATGAAATAGGACATGGTTGTTGTAATGTATTGGGTTTTTTACTTGAACTGTTTTCACATGTCTTTGAATGCTGCTTGAGATTGCTTAATTAGGGTGTCTGTGTAACGGTCACTGGCTGCCCAGACATGCAGTCTCCAGGACGATCATTGGTTGACTCTGCGGCGGGAATAGGTTCCTTTAAACCTATTGGCTGCCGCCTAGTGGCCAACCATATAGGTTGCTGTGTAGAAGCCTCTGTTCTCAGTTCTGTTCCTGTTACTACAATAAAGCAATGTTCCTGTTTGAACTCTCTTGTCTTGCCTCCTGCTTCCCAAGAATCCACTACACAACAGTTGTACCATAAGAGATTGCCTCTGTGTGCTGTCATTCCTTCTGTTTAACACACTGCAACCTTCCTGGCTTCTCATACACCTGCCTTTCTTCAAAGCAAGACATCTACACCAAAACTTTTTCAGTAATGCTAAAATAAGTTCAGAACCATCACCAAAATACATTCCACAAGCAAAATTCCAAAGCACCTTGATGAAACTGATTCATCATATAAGACAGTTTCACAGTTTTTGAAATGTTTAATATTACAAATTTTTAATGTTATTTGAAAATTAGAGGCCGAAGACTAAATTTGTGTATTTATGTAATCAATTTATGCAGCTCTCAACTCAGATTTTGTGACTGTGTGGTAACATCATGCTAGAAATGTGTTAGGGAAATACTGTATGACCAAAATCAGAAGAGAATTAAAACATAATACCTCCAACTAGGATTATTCACATAACCCATTCAAAGCAAGCTGTTCTAGCATTCGGCCAGGGTTTTCAAGGTCTTGCAGAAGGCAACAGCACTGAGGCCTTCTGAATCTTGGGGTGAGTAAACCACCATCATAGGATGAAGGGACCTTGGAGGTCTTCTAGTTCAACTGTCTGCCCAAGTCAGAAGTCCTTATGCCATTCTGGATAAATGGTTGTCCAATCTTTTCCTGAAAACCTCCAACAATGGAGCACTGATAAATCCAGGAGGCAAGCTGTTCCATTGACTAATTGCACTCACAGCCAGGAAGTTCCTCCTTATTTCCAGGTGGAATCTTTTTCTGATGAACTTCAACCCATTGCTTCTTGTGTTGCCCTCAGGTGCTATGGACATTAAGTAAATGCCCTCTTCAGTGCTTTTTTTGTAAAAGAAAAAGGTGCCGGAACTCACACATGTCATACAACCCACCTTGCCTACCCTACAGGGTTCCATCCAAAAAAGGTGCCGGAACTCCGTTCTGAGCGCTCTATGAGAAAAAAAGCCCTGGCCCTCTTCCCTTTGAGAGCCCTTCAAGTATTGGAAGACTGTTATCATGACTCCCCTGAGTCTTCTTTCATTAGGCTATTTCCCTTAGCTGTTTATTGTATCATTTAGCCTCCAAACCCCTTATCATCTTTGTTGCTCTTCTCTGCAGACTTTCTAGGGCCTTTTTTGTATTGTGGAAACCAGAATTCCAAATGTGGTCTTACTAGTGCACTATAGATGGCTACTATCACTTTTCGTGAGCTTGATGCTATCCCTCTGTTGATGCAGCCTAGAACTCATTGGCTTTTTTTTTGGCAGTTGCAGCACACTGCTGACTCAATACTGTCCCTCAAGGTTGATTTAAGTGTTATCACAGGATTGTGATTTGCTGGCAGGACTCTTTCAGTGACAGTCTGATTTTCTTTTTAGGGTGGCACTAATGGTGAAATCTCACACCCCAAAAGTATTTTCTGGACAACAGATAAATTCATACAGGCATGTCCCGCAAACTTTTATTAATGAACAAGTCAGTCACAGGAATATATTACACCAATATATCATGCAGAATGTATTTGAAGGTACCACATAAGCAGCCCAAATTGACAGCCATGCAAAATAAAATAAAAATTGGTGGGCAAGAAAAGAACAAAAGCCCCTTCCTTTGTGCTTTAAATTTTGAAAAACCCTATAGCTGTATTGGTTCTTCTTGGATTATGGGAAAATGCCACTCTGTAGAAAGCTGTGTTCTGTAAAGCCAATGACTGATCAATACTAAGACAGCTCTCCAAAATAGGTTGCAGAGTAGGTGGGGAGGAAGAGAGAGGATATGTGAATAATAAATGATAATAATAGTTTAGTGCAACTTAAAATGAAAGAATTACCTTAAATTTACTGTGACTATGGTACTGGCAGCAGATGTTTTTCCTTTCTCTACATTTGGTATATTTGTTCCTTTGGCATAGATTGCATAGATAGGACAGATTTGTGCTTGAAGATAAAATTTAATCTCACTAGTTCTTTTGTTGTGTTTGTTCACCTAACCTCTTTTGTTTCAGAAATCCTGGTTTAAAACAACAACGACGACGATAACATTCCTTTTTTAAATGTTTCAGATTTAAGAAAGATTTTATCTCCTTGAGGAGAAAAGCACCTTTTATTTCTCCTCCAAAGAAATAAAACCTTTTTCAAATTACGCATCAGCATGATTTGTAATTTGTACGATTCTGCACAGAACACGTTCCTGGATGTGCACATAATGTCCATTTTAAAGTTAATGAGTTTAACATACAATACTTGCCATCAGATTTAGAATACTCACTTAAATCACAAAACATACACCAGTTCATATGATTTCAACCATTCCCTTGTTCTATATATTTTCCCCAATGAATAAAGGTCCATATGGAATGTAGAGTTGTCGAGCAAAAAAAAAAAAAGGCACCGCTTAGAAAGACTGGAAGAAAAAAAATCAGTGGTTTTCATTTCTTTGGCTATATATATATAAATGTAAACTCTCCCAGGACAGTTCAGGTGATATGTTTGGAAAGCTTAGCTATGCCACAAAGGAAAGACTGAGAGAATAATAAGAAATGTGATGGAAGAATGTATAATAAAAAGGCTGGAGAATGAAAATTGAAACAACAGACATTTAGAAATGTATTGAAACAAAGCTGTCCTTTGCATCAATGGGAGGGAAGGAGGGGATATCAGATTACATATGCATACAAACATAATTAGAGATGCTATTAGCATACCAATGAAGTAATAGCGTATTTATACTAAGACATATAAAAAAAATCTGTGAGTAGGATTAAAAATAATTCAAGTAGTCAGGGCTATAAGAATATTCGGACCTTTCTGTAAGCAAGTATGAGGTTTTTAAATAATGTTTATTGCTTTTTAAAAATAATATAAAAATTTAAAACAAAAGGAACAAAGCACAAAAATACATATATTATATAAAAAATAACAAGTGCTTAAAATAAATGGAAAACATGCAACAGAAGATAAAAATAAAAATATGAAGTATAATATTTGGCCCAGTGGTGAAGATGCTCACCTCCCACTTGGAAGGTTGAAAATTTAGTCCTAGGTAATGGCAGACATTTCTCTTTTAGGGCTCTAAAAAAAATCTGCTGTGAACTCCACATGGAGTTAGGAAGGGCATCCAGCTAGTAAATGCTGGGCTCCGTCCAGTGTCCCTGACTCTACCCAGAATTAAGGGATTACAGGGTCATAAAAAGGAAGTTTATATATCCCCTTATATCACTATGATACTTTTTAAAGCCTACTATATTTGTATTTCATTATACTTAGCCATACAGTTCTATGTCTATAGGCAATCTGCTCACAGGTGGCAAGCATAATCAAGTCTTCAATATATTGAATAAATGGGGCTTTACATTTATCTTTCCAATGTTGCAATATCAGTCTTTTACCTATAATAAGAACACAGAGAATACACTTGTACTCCAGTTGTCAAATTCCACATAGTAAGTATTTATTTCAAGAGAATATTAACCTCTGAAATTTTTAGCTTTTGTAGCACAGTCACAATGGTGGGATTCAGCCAGTTCACACCAGTTGGCCAGAAGCAACAAAAGCAGCATCCGGAAGCAGCATCCACACAGAGAACCGGTTGTTCACATATTTGAATCCCACCACTGCATAGTCACGTTTATTATGTTCACTACTTTCTTCTAAAATTTAGTAAGTATAGGAATTGTAAAAGTGTATATTTAAAAGTAACATTGTCCTTATTGTATCTCCAACAAGATGTTGTCCTACACATTCCTTTTCTATACAGGCATAATGGAGTCCAGTAAATTCTAAATATTCCTTTATTGTATAGGTTATAGTATAGGGTTCATTGACACTCTTGAAATAAAAGTTAAGACACTCTTCTATTGTCTGGGCAAAATATAGGAACTTCTAAGTCTTTATTCCACTTATCTTTTAACATCTGCATATCAAGTTGATTTAATGATAACAAATATGTATGCAATGAATAGTAGGGCTTTTTAATTTTAAAAGATTTAACCAGTTTTACTAATATGTTGGGTATCTCAGCAGCTGAAAATGCTGTTAGTTCAAACAACGTTGGTAACAAACATTATACCTGTAAATATTGTCACAGAGTTACCCCTGATAGATATTTGTCTCTCAGCACAACAGTGTTAAAAATTCATCATCGTTTATCCATCATCCAGTTAATATCTCCATTTTTATCCACTTTTCCAAATTGCCATCTTTTTTTCCAATACTCAGTGTTAGATTTCCCCATAAAGGAAATTTAGCATGGAAAAAGGTTCAAATCTGTTTTTATTAGACATTCTATTCCATGGCTTTCTAACTGAAATAATTGTTTCCAGAAATACTAGAATTCTATTGTATTTAGATCCTAATACCAATAGTGCTATATATGTACAGTATATTCCCAAATCAGAAGAGTAGTACCAGTTTTCGACTTCCAGCATTTAATACTTGACATTAGGTAAGCCCGATTATGTAGGTCCAGTTTCATAAAAGAGAATGTTCACTCATTAGTTGGCAATTGCATTTTTTTGTACAGATATTCGTGAAATTGAAGAGCCCCATAAAATATGCAATAAATAGTATTTATGCACTCCCTTTTTCCTTGAATGATAAGAAAGTAACAGACACCTATAGCAGGCTTAATTGGACCTCAGGTTTTTAAACCAACACCATGGATCCCCAAAACCCATTCAGGATGTCTGCAAAGTAGTTAAACTTTAAGCTCTAAAATTTCTGCCTTTTCAGAATTTAAACTGCCAAATGCTTCTTAGGAAAGAATGTGGTAAACTGCTGAATCAGTTTCTAAGGAGAAAAAAATACTCCACTCACCAGCTGCCACTGAAGAAACCTCTGGTGGTTTCTTATATTGTTATTGAATGATGCCACACCAGCTGCTTTATTCATAATTCTCCTATGTTGTATGTTGTATATCCAATTTCAATGTAAATTATAATTTAAAAACTAGGTTAATCCATCCTTTTTGTTTTACACCCAGACACTAAAGGACTCCTTCCTAGCTATCCACTCAACTTCCTTTCAAGACCATTTTAAATGAATTATTCCTTGGCTGACTGATCAGGAAGAACATAGCAGGCATGGTGGCACACTTGTTTATCTTTAATCATTTCAAATCTATCAAAAGCCACTGTTGTTGTTGTTAGCTGTGAAGTTGTGTCCAACCCATCGCGTCCCCATGAACAACGTTCCTCCAGGCCTCCCTGTCCTCTACCATCTTCTGGAGTCCATTTAAGCTCACGCCTACTGCTTCAGTGACTCCATCCAGCCACCTCATTCTCTGTCGTCCCCTTCTTCTCTTGCCCTCAATCTTTCCCAGCATTAGGCTCTTCTCCAGTGAGTCCTTCCTTCTCATTAGGTGGCCAAAGTATTTGAGCCACTATTTTGCTTTAAATACCATTAACCCTGAAGTAGATATATTACCTATTAAACATTTGCATATATTTCATGAAATCATTCATATTCATAAACATTTTAAAAATAATCAAAATGTTAAAGTTCTCATAGGCATTATATGCAGAGGAGATGGAGCAAGGATTACCAACCAACTCCAGGTGTAGTTTCTGTATGCAATCTTTTAAAACTGCATGTAATCTTTTAAAATCTTTTTATTTTATTTTTTTAAAAAAGGAATATGGTTAGCATTTAAACAAAAAATTAAAAAGAGCCAACCATTAAGGCAAGGCAGTATTATTAGTCAATATTACTGACTTGAGTAGGGCTGCACATTGTGGTTTCTTTAAGGTTATTTAGCTCACAGCTAAACAAGAGATGCTGTAGATCAATACCTATATTTTATTGAAAGTTTGAAAATTAATTGCTTTGCTTCAGCTCTTTAAAATACAACAGTATCTCTACAGGAATTGAGAAGAGTTATGTTACCTGGGTGACTGATCCATCACACAAATAACTTTCATATATGTTATTAAACCATTAACCCAATCATTAACCAGGCCAAAAATTACTCACTCCATAGGAAATTCACTTACAAGACCTTCAGAATGTCTACAAAATGGTTCGATTCAACTTATAATTTTACTGAATCTGATGTCCCTGTTTAGAATATGCCCATTTTGACTTTGTAAACAGTTATAGGTAATGACATGGAAGGAGAAATGTGCAGTATTAGACTTGGAGGACTGTGTTTGCTTGAATGTTTTTTTTCATATACTGTCGAGCAATACAGAGACTTTGAGCCAAAATCATCAGAAAAATGCAAGTAGATAGAATACGTAGAGAAAGTCAATGAGAAGAGTCTTCTTGTTGCCTGTTAATGAGCAATAATACCCCACAAATAACTGACACCTCCCTTGGTGTACTCCATTCCCCTACCATCTCCTCTTCCTCCTCCTGAGAAGGTAGTTGGCTTGTTTCAAAGCAAAACTGGCATGCAAAATGCTTTCATTCCTAGGAAAACATATTGCACATGACTCCCATAGACATCTTTAGAAATTAAAAAGGGGTAGCTGGGGACTTTGTAAATTCAGAATATGATAAGGTACAATCTGGAGTGCTAGAAAGCATCTTAGGGGGCTAGAGAGGATGATATGTCTTGTAAACTGAAATTTTATTAAATTGCTCTCTTGAGACTGGTCACACCCATTAAAAAGCTGTTTGGTGAATGGGTATATTTCCCCTGGCACTCATTCTCTTTCACCATACACACACACACACACACATACATACCCGGCATGTACATCATTATTTCCTTTTATCTCAAGATCTCAAAGCCTAAATTTGGCTTTGTCAAATCAATTAATCTGAAATTAATCCAGAATTAGTTCTGCAATCATATGAAGCCTCACTTTTAAAACTTTACTCATTTTAAGGCCTGTGAAACCAAGAAAAATGTTTTTTTTCTTTATTTTTCTATTTTCCCAAACTATCAGTGTGTAAATCAGCCAAAAGAATTAAAGATATCAGCTAAAGGGGAGTTGTGATTCAATTTCCTTTTACGGTAAATAAGATATTCCAGATTGTTTATGATGCACTCCGAAGTTACAGTGGGATAGAATGCTTTCATTCAGCCATCAGACAAACTCTGCAGAGACCAACTAATTCAAATGCTGATCACATACCATAGAACAAAAAAGCGTAAGATTCACCAAAGGAATGTAGGTAATAAATGGCTTAGAATTTCATGAAGGATATCTGTTGAGCAGTGTTGAACTTTAGGGCTTACTGACTGTGGTCTAGACAATAGATTTCCTCGTGTTTCACCAGCAACTTTAGTCAGCATCTTCAAAGGCAAGGTAGTTGGTGAAAAAGTAGGAAGTCTTTTGTCACTAAACCCAGAAGATCAAATGCTGCCCAATGGAATTTAAATAATATCTTTACTATTCAACATTTTGATATTATAGAAGAAGTGTTATGCTAGTTTATGGTGGCAAAAAAAATCAGAAGAAGGGAGAGGAAAACAGTGTAATAATGCAGATGCAGGTTAGATGTGAATTAGATCAGGGTAGCCTGGTCGGAGAGGTGGGGAGAAGGATTCCGGCCCACATAAGTTGAGCTGCGCACACATGCTCTTCTGCCAGCCTCCTGCTCATGCAGCCTGATTCCAAACAGGCCATTGCCCAGTAGTGAGCCATGCCTGGGGGTTGGGGACCCCTGAATTAGATTATATGTCCTTCATCAATTAAAATTTTAAATTTTTAAAACTCTTTCTTATGTCCTGGGATTCCTCAAAACCTTTTGATGTGTATGCTTTCACTAACCTCTTGCTTGATGGAGGTCCAAAATAGTCACTTTTTTGGAAGCCACGGCATTCCCTCGTACACTCTATAGGTGCAAAAGTTGGACATGGAAGAAGCAAGATAGAAAAAGTAACGATACTTCTGAACTTTGGCATCTGAGAATACGGCAGATAGTCAAGAAAACAAATTAATGGATCACCAAACAAATCAATCCAGGAAGAAATTCCTCACTGTAAGAGAGGTTATGATACAGAAACACACTGCCATAGAAAATGGTGGATTGTCTTTTGCCTTAGGTACTTGAATGACCTTGAACATCTGCTATGGATGCTGTAGTAGCAGTAGTAGTCCCACATTGGAAAAATGGCTGTGCTGGATTTATCTCCAACGTCCCTTTCAATCCTAACATTTGCAATTTTACAAATGGGTGTTTTTATACTTCTTCAAGATAATTGGTCCACAAGTTATGTAAATGAATATACATTTTAAAAAAAACCAATAGGCCTTGGAAAGACCTTGGAAAGAAATAGCTGATGGGACTCCAAGGCCAACTTCATAAAAGGTAAATTAAAGAGAGGGGGAGAGAGAGAATATAAATGTCTATCCAAAAGGGATACCAGAGTCACAAATATCCATGGCCACAGATACCTCTTTTTTCCATGTACTAATTTGTAACTGTGTTTTTCACACTGATAGTGAAAAATAAACCAATAAAACAAACATAACATTAAACCCATTCTTATCTTCTTCAATCCAAGGAACAGAAAATTGTTAATGCCATGATGAATCAGGAAGCTAATCTGACTTGGTAGCTTTCTGAACTTATTTCTGAAGAAGTCCATTACCTATGATCCACAGCAATCTACTGCCTAACACAGTGTTTTTCTTTCAATGAGCTTCTATTGCAGTATATGGGGATGCTGCTATCACCCTCCAGTTTATAGCCAAATGCAAATTGCAAATGATTTATCAAAGCCTCCCCCAGGCAGCGAATCAATTTACTTCATCTGCACTATGTAGAGCAAGAATTTATTTCAAGGCAAATCTCTCATTAATCTAGTTTATCACCACAATCCACCAGAACCTTGGAGCCATTTGTATGGGAAGAAAGTTCTCAATTTTGTATCACTAGCTACCCTCAATTGCTCTGAAAGGTAATGAAATAAATACCATTATGGGCCCCATAACAAACTTTCCTATGCCTTCTAGTTTAGAATATATAGTTCTACCTGAGAATAGGTTCTGTTGAACCACTGTCACATCCTACTGAACAGACACATGGCTTTTTCCAACTTGGTGCTGTTCAGGTGTGTGGATTTCAATTCCCATGTTTCTCGGTTAATGTGAGATTCTCAGTTAATGTCTAGAGAAGACATCAAGTGTGGGAACCTACTGGATCATACTGTACAAAGCAAAAAAAAGCTATTGCTGTGATCCTCTTCCTAGATTTTCTGAAGCCTAAAGTTATAGTACATCTGAAAGAAGAGAGGGAATGATAGATAGATAGATAGATAGATAGATAGATAGATAGATAGATAGATAGATAGATAGATAGATAGATAGATGTAGAGATATTCATTGCTTAATAGCTGTTGTGGAAAAGCCTGTTGCTGATTGGTTAGAGTGATGAAAACTTCACCAACTGTTGCTCTTGGATCTGTTGTCATATAGACACTGGTCTTACACTGTGTCACCTTTTGGTAACCTTTTGCTCAGGCCTGGTGTGAGGCTGAGATCCCACAACCCTGAGGTAAGCTTTGTATTGGGGATACTTCTTCTGGCAGCTCCACAGGCTTCACTTGTAAATCTTCTGGCAAGACACAGAGCCATCTCCCAACTTCTCCTTCATCACTTGGGACCTCCTTTGAGGCAGACAGCCATTCTTCAGCAGAAAAAAAAAACCTTGGTGAGAGCACAGGTTCAGCTGCTGATTTTACAGTTACAAGGTCTGGGAGAGAATGATGGAGGCCAAAATCAATTCCAGTTCCTGGGCCCTCTTGGATTATTCGCATGATGGCCCTATGTTCTATCTACAAGATAGTGGCTGCAGCTGCGTTGGAGTCTGGTTGAGAAGTGGAAACCAAAGTTTTGCTGCTCCCTTGGCTGTTCCTGGGAGACCCAGCTCACCTGTCATCCTTTTGCCACCTCTTGCCTGCCCCCAAGTTTGACTTTGCTTTGCAAGACCTGCTATCCCCATCTATTTGAACTTGTCTACTTGGGAAAGCTATCTCAGTTACAATCCTGTAAATGGAGAGTGGCAAGTCAAAGCTAAAAGAGAGTGAAGTAGTTTGGCAGAAGTTGTAGGAATGTGCCCACTGCCTTTATGAGAAGTCAGTCAATCAGAATAGAGCTGGAAAGGACCTTGGAGATCTTCTAGTCCAACCCCCTGCTCAAGCAGGAGACCAGTCAAGTCAGAGCCACTAGGCAATGCAATCCAATCCTAGCTAATATTTTATTTTTATTTTTATTTTTATTTTTATTTTTATTTTTATTCCATTTATATCCCGCCCTTCTCCGAAGACTCAGGGCGGCTTACAAGCTTAGCAGTAGCCTTCATTCTATGTATATGCCTGCTTATTAGGGCTTTCATACACCCCCCAAGCGGCATTATTACAAAGTCAGCTTATTGTCCCCAACAATCTGGGTCCTCATTTTACCTACCTCGGAAGGATGGAAGGCTGAGTCAACCTTGAGCCTGGTGGGACTCGAACCTGCACTAATTGCAGGCAGCTGGTGTTACTTAAGGAGGCATTAGCCCACTGCTCCACCAAGGCTATAACTAAAAGCCAGGGATGTGGACTTTGAAGTCTGGGTTCTAAGTGTATGGACCGACCTCCTACTTGACATGGGGACATTTGCTTGTGAGTCAAAACTTGGAAGACTTCAATTCTCATCTACTGCAAAAGACCAAGCCCAAACATGTAGAAAAAAGAAGCAACATCTAATTCCATTGCTATTTGAAGCTCATTTAGTTCTCAGTTTTGATGTGCAGTTTTCAGATCATAAAGTTCACTTCTAAAATACAGGATTCCTACTGTCTAATTTTTTTTAGTATTAGCACTAAATTGCCTTTGTTAAGTGAAACCAGGACTGTGTTCTTAACTGCCACTGTAACTTTACTATATAGCTGTGTATGTAAATAAACTGCAGGTTAATTTTTCAGCACTTTTTTGGCATGTTCAAAACTGTCTTGTGAATTCTATAATTATTAGTTATTATGTAGTTTGTCACACAGTCAATCAGATGTTCAGACTGGATTTGGCATTTTTGTCTATCTATCAAGTCTTTCCCAAGGACCTGGGATAGGCAGATGTGAATGTTTGATGATGTTATGGGTATTATTGCAGAATGTAAGCTGTTCTGAGTAAAGCTACCTTTCACAGTTGACTGATGATGAATTTGTCAATGCTGATGGTGTTCAAGTGGTGCTCCAGTTGTTTTGGGATTATGCTATTGGTACTACCTTTGTTTTCTTTTGCCACAGTTGTTCTATTTCTATTTGCAGATCTTGTTATCATAATTTTCAGATATTTTGTTAACTTATCCAGTTCTTTGTCTTCTATTCTGCTGTCTCCAAGTACTGCCATGTTCACTATCCAGACTTTTTGGTTTTTCTTTTTGACAATTGTTAAATCCAAGGTATTACGTGGCAGGTATCTGTCCATTTGAATTCTAAAATCCCAGAACACTTTAGTTTGTTCATTTCCTATGACTTTTTCTATTTTATGGTCCCAGCAGTTCTTGCTTGCAGGCAAATGATATTGCTTGCATATCTTCCAATACACCATTATTGCTATTTTGTCATGGTGTTGTTTGTAATTAGCATTTGTGAACTTCTTGCAGCAGCTAACCAAGCAGCCCACTATTTCTTCAACTTCCTTGAGAAGTGGCACTTGCTGTCTGTTGCTGCCTTCTCAGTTGTCTCTTTGTGTGCATTTGTCGTTAAGGCATGGTCTTGTGCAGCCAGAATCAACCCCTTTGTCTCTTCCTTCAGCTTTTCTGCTCTTAGCCATTGCCATGTCTTGTTATTATCTGATTTGCCTACTTTTAAAAATATATATATTTATATGCCACCCAACTCCCAGAAATTTTATTATTGTTGCAGTCCTAGAGTTCTGAGTTTAAATATTAAACTAACCAAAATGTCGAACTACAGTAAACTTTTGACATTTATGCTCAGAGCTCGTTCACTTTGTCCATTTTCATTGCAACATATTTATGATAATAAACATTATGCCTGACCATAGACTTTGACATTTACTTCAGAAATCAGAATGGATTTTTATTCTCTGTATTTTTCTTTAGTGTAAATGAATTGAGTACATTTTCAAAAAAAAGTTAAATTCTAACTCCTCACACTGTTTTCATTTGAAGCAATAAGTGATGGTGCATGAAATATGTTCCATTACCACATGTATTCACTATTTCTAAATTGTCTCATTGTAACCCTAATACTATAGATTGCTGCAGGACTATTAAAAATTTGTATTTCAAGGATATATATCTATATATCATAAGGCATGACATCAATAGACAAATAATGCAAATGATGTAATCTACATAAATTAACCAATTTGCTTTGTTGGCACAATTCAGGAATCAGGCAAATAATGGAAAATTCTGCACTACAGAATCATTCCTTGTTTTATGATCCAGGATTTTGTGTTGTGTTCTCAGCAAAACGTTTGCTACAATGTTAGAAAGTGCAGTAGTCTCTTTTTGATGGGATGGCCTGCCAACAAATCATTCTAGTTCACCTGATTCTATTAGCTACAGTTGCAGATAAATTAATGTAACAATTGTCTTTTTTCCCAATGTTACATAAAATCATCTGATTTTTTTTCTTGATGAAAGAAATATCAGATTTGTGTTATTTCTTTCACTAGGTTTATTTATTTTGATTCATTTGTATCCTTCCTTTATTGCTTTTACAAATAACTTAAGGCAGCAAACATACCCAAGGCACCTTCCTACTCCTATTTTCCCTACAACAGCAGTCCCACAAGGTGAGTTTTGCTAAGACAGAGTGACTGATCCAGAGTCACCCAGCTGACTTTCATGGCTAATGTAAAGTCTTCTGTTTGTGGAAGAATACAGTGGAAATGTTTTAAGTAGCAGACATTCAGTGCATTAAAAATGAGTTATTCCAATAACAATGGATCAAGTTCAGTTTTTATTGTTGTTGTTTTGTACAGTGGTGCACAGTAACAACTGCAAAGGAAAAATGAAATGATTGTATTCATTGAAACCTTATGTTCAACTAGCTACATTATATCAGTTAACAAAAATATTTGGAAATAGGCTTTGGGGAATAATATATACACCAATCACACTAATACCGTTGCATTAACTTGACTTAGTCACCAGATGCATGGAAAGATATCACCTGAACTATTTTAAAACTGCTACATTAGCACCTTGAGGACTGTTTCTGCACATTTATCTCTGAGAAAGTTTTAGAATGTATATGATTGTGATGGTGAAAGATAACAAGAATAATTTACAACCTGGCAGCAATTTTTTAGTCCAGTAGAGGTTACTCTTAGTTCAGACATACCTAGCTGCTGTCCATCCTTCCACGGATACCAGGAATGTTCTTTATTGCTGTAAGGTAAAACAATATAATCTTGAAAAATCTATCAGAGTTTCTCTGCGCTCCATTTCACACCAACCAAAATCAAGATAGGTTGCTTTAATATTTTTTCCTCATGCTTTGCATTCTTGCAGGGCTGAGTGAATCTTTTCTTCTTCCTCAATGGCTCTTTGCTTTCTTCCCCAAACCAGTTCTACCTACATTCATACCAACCCAGATTTAAGGAAGTCCACTGCATACTAACTAACGTGCAAACTAGACGGTTTGGGAAATTTGAATATGTCTAGCATTTATCTCTTTTGAGTTTTTGTAGCATTTAAAATGAGTTAAATCTTAGCATGTTAATACTATTTTTGAGCGACATACGGCCTGCAGTAAACAGGCTGGGATCATAAATGATGCTAAGCTATAGCCTTTCCTTATAACTGATTAGCATGTTTGATAGTTTAACACCATATATGCATCCTGTCATTTGTGACTTATAAAATAAACCGTGATTAAATAAAACATGGTTTTATGAAACAACTGTAGGAAGAAAAAGTTTGATCTGGTTAGACATATAAAGTTAGGTGAAGAAAAGAGCTTTACTATGCCCTAAGATAATATTGGGGACATGGTGGCTCAGTGGGTTAGGACACTGAGCTTGTCGATCAGAAGGTCGGCAGTTTGGCAGGTCGAATCCCGAGTGCCGCATAGCAGAGTGAGCGCCTGTTACTCGTCCCAGCTTCTGCCAACCTAGCAGTTCGAAAGCACGTAAAAATGCAAGTAGAAAAATAGGGACCACTACGGTGGGAAGGTAACAGCTTTCTGTGCGCCTTTGGCAGCTAGTCATGCCAGCCACATGACCATGGAGACATCCTCGGACAAGCGCTGGCTCTTAGGCTTTGAAATAGAGATGAGCACCGGCCCCTAGAGTCGGAAACGACTAGCACGCATGTGCGGGGGAACCTTTACCTTTATCTTTTAAGATAATATTTTTGCTTCTGTTCTGTGAATTGTGTCTTATTTATATATAATACAGCAGGGCTTATTCTGAAATAACTGCATTGTTCTTAGTTTGTGTGTATGCCTTTGAGTTAGTCTCCTGGCAACTGCCTGGACAAGTTCCAAAAGTTTTCTTGGCAAAATTTTAGAAGTGGTTTGCCATTGTCTGCTTCTTATAGGACCAGGAAAGAATGGCTGGCCCAAAATCACATAGCTAGTTTTGTGCCTCAGGAATGATTACAACTCACAATCTTTCAGTTTCTAATCAGATGCCTTAATCACTGCAACAAACCAGCTTACTATGATCTTACTATGAGGGGCACATAGTCATTTTACTTCTTAATAACTTTATTTTAATGGCAGTGTATTTGCTGTTCACATTAGTTATACAATAATCTTAAATTTGCATGCTTAAAAACAAAAAAACATAAAATGAGGTTTACTCCCAATGTATTAGTTGTAGGATTATAGTTTCTAATCCCCGGTGAATGAGATTTGTTTTGTGGTCTTCATTTGAATCTGATGCAGTATCAAGAATTTTAAAATTAAAAATACATGTCATAATTAAACAGTTTGTTTTCTTTGAAATAATTTCTAAATTTTGAGCCATCTCAATTTTGTGAGATACAATTTTTGGCATTTTGATCATGGCATTGTACTACATTGTACTACAGTACTACAGTAGAATTATGAAGAAATCTCATTGTGTATTAATTAGGCAATTTTCCCATATCAGCTGCTCTAGATGAACTTCTGTTTCTACACTTTGTTCCATCTCTGAACTCAGTAGCACTCTGTACTGAACTCTGCAGTTAAATCCAGAATCTGAGTTTTCCACCTCTTTTCCTTTCTCTTTCTTGTGGTCACTATACTCCAATAATATAAATAGGAAAAAGTTAGTGAAGGTGGAGCAAAAAATGCACACATTTGGGACAGCACCAGTGACACAGTCTTTCACAATTTTGATTGACCAGCATTTTATAACAGATCCACTGGTCTTTGGAAAGACCACTGCATAAAGCAGTCTTCCAAAACAACCTGGTACACAAGAAATCTGCATAATGTACAAAGGGTGCTTTTTGAAGAAGCCTCCATACAAGCCTGGTGTTCAGTCTATTGAAAGAAAAGTCTCCATCAGGGTCCAGTCCAAGCTGGGAATAAACAAAATGAGAACTGCTTTAGAAAGAAGGTTGTAGTTTATTGAAGAGCAGAGCCAGACAGAAATGTGGCTCTGGGAAAGCTGACCACATGTAGATGGGAGTGGTGGGTTTTTATACCTACTTGGGCTTTTGTGTTTGAGGTTGTTTCCAGTTCCTGTAGCATGAACTTTGACCTGAGCTTTTGAGCATGTCCTTTTGGCATTCTGATGGTGGTGGGTTAATTCTATTATGTCCTAAAGATCATGTTTTTAAAGCTTGGGTGGGGGATGTAGATTTTAGGGGTCTTTGTCTTTCTAATCTGATCACCTCCAAGCTTCCTGGCTCCAGTCTTCCTGAATGAACCACCAAATCTGTATTTCTACAGAGCTGGTCTCTGCCTGGGGCTATTAACAAAGCTGGGCCAGTTTTTCTGCCTTTAAGATCCTTTGGGGAAATATAATATTCTGACTTTTAATATTTACAAAATATTTCTTTCTCGGTGGTGGGGGGTTTGCTGTCCTTCCACAAGTCTTTTTTTTTGTGACCCAAGGCAAAATGCTCCTGCAGAACAGTCTTAGTTCACCCGAGGGCAGGAGTTGTAGCTAAAAGCCTCAGCCCAGCCAATAAAAGCTCAGCAAACTGTAGTTCATCACTCCATCATCACCAAAATTGAGGAAGAGGTATCACAGATTGTCCATACCAAGTTATGTGCTGGGAGAAGATGAGAAAAGATTCCCCTAAAAGTGCAAGAGCTGGGGATAAATCTAGGCTGTCACTCCAAGGGGCAGTTGATAAGCTGAAGCCTGCCTCATGAAGACATGACCTTTAAAAACAGTAGGGTGTGCTTCTGCCACAGTTATTTATTTAGTAAATTTATCTGCATTTTACAATATTAAGAGAATATATAAGAGAGCAGTTCCATGACCAGTCTTTTCTTTTCTATACTCCTCAAATAAAGCCACTCTAATAAAGGAACAAACTCACTGCAGGATATGCTTCCAATGTCCAGCCCTTACAGGTATTCCAATAGGTTAGTGAGCTGGAGCATGTGGCCTTAAAGCTCTTAATTCAATAAAATTAAGGTTAATGTATCTAGGTTACAAACCTTGCACAATGACCACCAGATGCAGTAAATGCCAACTCCTGCTGCCATCTAGTGATCATATGGATGAGGCAGCCCAGATATGGTAAACCCTAGTTAAGTGGCTATTTAATGGACACCTAATATGTCTGAATCCCAAGATTGTGTTACACTGGTCAGCCCAAAGCTGTTTTGGAGGGAAACTGAGTAAAACAAAAGGATACCAGCCAAGATGTCAAGACATCAAGGATATTCGAAGATTTAGAATAAAAAAAAGTATAGCTGCATAAAGCAGGTCTGTGAGAAAAGGAGCTGGGTTCATTTTCAATATCCATCATGACAAGCTGTGAAAACAATCTTAAGGAGAGAATAAGAGGTAAAGCAGGTAGAAAGGAGGAAATTGTGACCTCTCCTGCTCTTTCTATGAAAAAGAAATCAGTTCTACCAACAACTCTGTGTGAATCCAACTTTATTCAGTGTGTAGTACAAGCTAGGATAAAGATTAAGTTAGAGGAATATGATTTAGTTTTGCAATGGAACTTGATAGTATATTCTCCAGAGAGTCAAGGAATGAAATATAGTGTCAACACTGCTAACATCAGATGTTCTTGCTTTGACAACAGATGGAAATGCAGCCATTTTCTCCATTGCATATAGAATTAGTTTCTGCTGGGAGGGGGAATAGGGATGAGAGTCCAGCTAATCATAACAATAATAACTTAGTCGTGGGAACCCAAGGACATTGGGCCCAGAGCCGATAGTGTTTTGGTGGGCTGGAGAGCTGGGGAGCTGGGGAGAAAGCCCACGCTTCAAGCTAATTGGGGGATGTGATTTATGACTGTTTATTGGACGACAGAATTGCACTTTGTTACTTTGTATCCAGGGGAAGGGAAATTAGTTTCTGGTTTCAACTATGTAGTGCCGATACTTTGTTTCTTAAATAAAAGATTCTTTAATGTAAACAATGCCTCAAAGTTCTTTTGAAGAGTTTCATCTGTCGGAACCATGACATAGTCTACTTTTTAAATAGGGATTGGTACATTTCCTGTCTCTTTTTTTTCATAAAAGTTTTATTATTATTTTTAAAATTACAGTCTTTAGTGCTTAGTAAACAACATGTTGTCCGGGTTCAAATATTTAACATTAACTTTTTCAATATTTATCTCTTCAATACTACACAATTCAGGGTTTTTTCCCTGATCCTCCTTTCTTCTCCATATTTTTTTCCATTTTCTCTTCATTACACTATTACAATTTTTGGTACTGTTAATGTATACAGAGTTAGATATAAGCAACTTCATCATATTTTACTAATATTATACAAGTAATAATATCAATTCATAAATCAATAATGTCAATTCATTAATATCCTGTTTTCATGCTCTTGTTGAAGTTTGATTTCCCATCAGTATTTGAAATATCCTTATCAGTTATGATTTTCTCAATATTAATTACATTTATTTACCTAAAGTTTTATTCAAATCAATCCTCCTCTTATCTTCATATTTCCCATATCAAAAAAGAGAAAAAATGCTATCTTAATTCTAAAATCATATCTTTCATTGTAAAATTCTAATTATATCTAAAAATCTTCCATTCTTTTAATCTTATTCAAAAAAGTATTTAAACATATAATGCCCCCTCTAGAAAGTCAAGCCTTCTGTTTTTTAAATCTGACTCTCACTTTCTTTCTTTGCCAAGTCGCTTTCCAAGCCAGGGCAATTAGATCACACAGAAATTTTCTTTCTAGTTTTATGAAAATTGCTTGGCATGAGGAAAACAATTTAGGTAAGGTGTTTTTTTGGGGGGCGGGGGGGAATTCTGCCTATTTATATTCTTTAAAGAACTCCCAGTTCCTTTCTCCCTCCATTTCTCTTTTCATTTCCTGTCTCTCAAGTTGTAACATTTCCTTTAACAGCTCTATATTCCCTTTTTAAAAATCTTTTTCTTTGCCATCAGATATATTTTGCAGACCTAAGAGGTAAAAGGTCTTTTGCATTTTCGTTATTATAGCTAAGTCTTGCAGTTCTTTTATTTCTTCCATCTCTAAATCCATTTCCTCTGTTTTGTCTTCTGGATTATTTGTTCATACTTTGTAGTTGTTATCTGGGAGCTTTCTAGTTGTAGATTTAATTTGGAGATTTGCTTGTTTATATTGTCTAAATTGTTTTTAGTCTCATTATGATTTCTTTTTATATCCTCTTTGCATTCAACAATTGTTTAGTGAATTAGTTGTAGCATAGAATGTATTTCTTTCTCAAAGGTGTTTGTTTTTTCTTGAGGCATCATTACTGGAGATTAGTTTTCATGTCTTTATATGTATCTTTTATATTCCAAAGTATAGGCTCACTTCTGAAAGCAATATTTTATAGTAATCCCTTGTCTCAAGTATCCCAAAAATTATCAATCAGGCAATGTTGTAATCTACAATATTCAAAGTGTTCAAAATGTTCAACCTCTCTGAAAACAGCTCAAAAGTCTCTCCCAGCTAGGCATAGTCCAAGGTCAATTTTTTCTTTCTCTCCCACTAGCTCAGTAGATATTTATAATCCAAGAAGGTTATTATGATAAGTATGTCAAAATATTTTCCTTTATTGCCAGCTGTTCTCCCAGGGTAGGAATCACCAAGCAAAGCAAATTATAATGCTATACACAAATCCACCACTAGATGTCACTCAATGTCCATTTCCACTCTATAAACAAAGGATTGATTTCTTATATTTTTGCCTCAATGGTTTTTTTTTCTTTTTTCAAACAGAAAATCTTAACGGTTTTCTCAGTTCTCAAGTTTATCGAAACTGTAGCTGTATGTTACTTCCACTTCAATATTGTATGTTTCTGTCCCCCATAAAATTAAAACGTCACTTCCACTTACATTTGGAGGTTTTTTTGTTTCTTGGGAGCCTTTCCCAGGAAATTCAGTTGTAAAATAGTAAAGAAAGGATCGGTATTCTCACCCAGTTCCAGACATGCTGTTTGTGATGTATTAAGTAGTGCTTTTTTCCTCTTTGGTTGTCAGCAGCTAATGGCCAGCCACAGGAAAGTAGCCGGCCTTTCCCCTGCCAGTTTGAAGGGCTTTCCTTGGTTCAAATGGAAAGACTGCTATATTTCCATGATTGACAAGGCACCCGTCCTCTTCATCACCTCTTTGGGGCAAATTTAGGTCCCCAGTAGGGTGTAATTGGGTGTGGAAGGTAGAGCCCCTGTCTTCCTGCATCCCTTCCCGCCATGGCACAAACCAGAAGTCCAGTCCTTTCCTGCCTCTTAGTCTGACCTATAATACTTGTTAATAGTAACTATACTTATACAGTTAACATAAATTTGGGCATTGCTGAACAATTTGAATATTTTACTGAATCCTTAAATCAGGGGTGTCAAACTGCCAGCCCGGGGGCCGGATGCGTCATCTGGAAGCTGCGCCCACCTCATTGCCAGAAATGGCAAAACAGTCCTGATACGTCTCACAACGTCATGTGACATCGTGAGTTTGACATGTCTGCCTTAAATAAAAGGAAGCTGACCCAGGCTTTTCATATTATAAAATTAAATATGACATCTTTATGCAAATTTGAATGCACACCTCCTATTTATATATAGTTGTTTACAAATTCAAAATAAGAAAAAAATAAGTATGGTAAGCATTCTCAATCATACTTTGTAACACCTGCTTGGCAGATTTAATACTTTCCAAATGTATCCTGTAGACAGCCATCTTTCTATTCTTTTAGAATTTTCCCCTTCTTTGCAAAATCTTTCAGTTCAAAAATATTAGTTTTCCTTGTATGCATATTTAGGTTTGGGGGTTGAAGTTTTTCTTTCACCAAAAGGTGGTGGGAAATAATATTTTTAATCATTAATTTATCCTTACAATTTTGGCCCAGTCAGTCAGTCAGCCAGCCAACCTAAGGTCTTAAAATACATTTGATACCTGAAAATGGCTTGGGGAAAATGAGAGGGAAGTATGCACCTCTGTCTCAGAGGAAACATTTATAACACTTCTCTCTCTCTCTCTCTCTCTCTCTCTCTCTCTCTCTCTCTCTCTCTCTCTCTCTCTCTCTCTCTCTCTCTCTCTCTCTCTCTCTCTCTCTCTCTCTCTCTCTCTCTCTCTCTCTCTCTCTCTCTCTCTCTCTCTCTCTCTCTCTCTCTCTCTCTCTCTCTCTCTCTCTCATTTTATTCATATATAGATATAGATATAGATATAGATATATAGATATATCAGATTGCTCCATCCCATATTTGGGTAGACCAGGTGCTCTGTTAGACTGATTTCACCAGAAAACACTTAATCTCTCCTCCCTGGTTAATACAGCTGCTTAACATGCAAGTGGCCCAGGTTCAAATCTCAGAAGGGTATGGCTAGCTGATGAGAGCTAAACAGCTTGAAATAGCTATACTAGTCTCCCTTTAATTCTTTGTCAGCAAATATATATATGAAACTATTTCAGCCAATTTCAGCTGAAGCTGTGGTCCCAATCCAGGTGGAGATTCATATAAAATACTTACAATCGAGAGGGAGTAAAATAGTCAGCAGTGATGAGGAGACCTGCTTGCTATGCTGTTAAATCTACTCTAAGACTTAGAGCAAGAAAGGTTTAGAGGAGGAAGTCTTCTAGCAATGACAATAATGAGTGTTTTGATTCTTTCTTTCACATCATAGGAACATGTCAGTCATGGTCTTCTTTCAGCTAGGAAAATGTTAGTGTATAGTCCAGGTATCAATCCACGTAAGAAACTGTAGTGCAATAATATCCTGTTTAAACTACACATACATGTATGTGCAGAATCATAAAACTGAGCAATTATTTTTTTTCCTCCAAAATTTTAGCTATTATTTTCCCCTAAAAAAAAAGATTTGGTTTTCATCTTCCCCATAATTTCACTGTATACTTTAATTGTAGACTTTTATATACCAAGAGCACCAAGGACAGAATTTCTAAGACTCTCATGGCATATTATAGACCTCTTCCAAACTCAGCAGCTTTCACCTCGGTATTAAGAATAATGATGCCGTAACAGACAACACTACACCCATTTAATTGTCAGAAGCACAATGATTTAAATCACGTTCCCTTAGGGCACACCATTTTTTTTTTCTCAGCTGAAAGGGCAACCCATAGCCATTACAACATTAAGCAATTGATGAATTACCTTCCTGTTCCACTAGTGATTCACAATTGATCATGTCCAATTAGAGCCTAAAAGAAATCAATTGTTCCTACTTTAGCTACGTACAATAATAAGCAATTTTAAAAATTATTAACATAAAAATCAAACCATATGCATGTTTAGACATAAGGGAAATAGTTCTTTTCTCCTTAATGTTAACACAAACTCCAAAATGTATGTTTTAAAACCTTGGGCTACCTTGGGCTACTTCTATGTACAGTATGACACTTCTACATACAGTATGCACATCTGAAATTGAATTCCACTGTAACACTAATAACACTGTTATGCTGATATGCTGTTAATAAAATGATAATTAGTCCTTTTCTGAAGTTAAAGATATATCCTTTAGTTCTGTTTGTAAGAGGTGTGCACATTTTTTAAAAAAATGTTTTATTAAATTTATTTTATTTATTAAAGGTTTGCCACTCAGCTCACTGCAAGGTGTTTTAAGTTTAAGGTTACCAGCACAGTGCACTTCTACATCAGTAACCTGTCACTTTTGAAAAGTGGCTAAAGCTTCTATCCCAGTCACCTATCCACACTAACTCAACTCCACTATGCAACAGGTTAAAGAAGAAAAACTGGTGGTGATTTTTCCTGCTGGTTGAGAGAAGAAATGAAGCCAGGAGAATCCATCCATAGCTTCTCTTTAATTACTGGGCATAAAGCTGTAAAGACAGGACCCCTTGCCAGATTTGTTATCGAGGAAGGCTAGCGCTTAGTAATATGAGATTAATGTTCATAAAATCTTACCTTAACTTTTGGGGATAGCTTTCCATTATCTGAAAATGACAAGTTTTCAGGCCTCTGAACTTGTATACATTTAATCTTTCTGGAGCACTTCAGGTTTCACTGCTAAAAGCTACCCGGAGTCATTGGATACAAGATGGATGGCAAAACAAACAAACGATCAACATCCAGCTCAAGAATCCAAATAAAACTCCAGGTTCATTCTACTTCTGAAAATCTTACTGTTTTTTGAATACATGACATGGAAATGTTGAAGCAAAACTAACTCTGAGCTTCCCAGACACCTGTTCATAGAATTAAACAATAATTTCTCTGGCCAAACCCCCACCCTCTCACATAGTCCATGTAAACAATTTCACTTTTGTTATGAGAACCATCTCCTTCCTCTCCACACCTGCTGCAGTGTCCTTGGAAAGGTTTCAGGCTCTCACAGTCTTCAGTGGAATGGTGAAGGTTTCATTTCTCCATCTAATCAATTGTAAAGCAACATCTCCCCTGCTTAAAGGTAAAGGTAAAGGTTCCCCCACACATGCGTGCTAGTCATTTCCAACTCTAGGGGCCGGTGCTCATCTCCGTTTCAAAGCCGAAGAGCCAGCGCTTGTCCGAGGATGTCTCTGTGGTCATGTGGCCAGCATGACTAGACGCCAAAGGTGCACGGAACGCTGTTACCTTCCCACCATAGTGGTCCGTATTTTTCTACTTGCATTTTTACGTGCTTTCAAACTGCTAGGTTGGCAGAAGCTGGGACGAGTAACAGGTGCTCACTCTGTTACCAAGCACTCAGGATTTGACCCGCCAAACTGCCAACCTTCTGATCAACAAGCTCAGCATTCTAACACACTGAGCCACCGCGTCCCCTGCTTACTCTAATGGTAAATTGAAACGAAGAGGCATGTAGCTGCCAAAGTTTCATTCTTGACACAAAAAAACTTTGAAGACCCTGATGGAGCAAATATTGTGTTGGTCTGCAATGCCTTAAACCAAGAGTGTCTTTTCCGAGGATTGCATGGCCATCAGTGCAGCGAATACAAAGCCAAGAAAAATCAGCTGTTTTACAGAGTTGCAGGGAGGACCTATTTTTCCACTATTCTCCACTCTGAAGCACATTTTTGATCTACATTTTTAATCTACAATGCTCTCCCTCTCTGATACATTCTGCAGCCACCATACTTTATCTTTCAGATTGTTTTTCCATCATACCCAAACAGTGTATGTTTTATTCAGATATTTCTCACAGAACTTAAGATTTCTTAAATAAGAGTTCACTTACTAAGTGAAAAGATTAACTCTCTAAATGCTAGGGAAAAAAATGAAATGCTGAAATGCTGAAAGTGAGATATGACAGAAGGGGGCTGTACAAATTTCAGGGATGAATTGGGACAGAACACACCTGATCACTCTATTGCTGGATAATAAAAGATTGAATTTTAACTTTTATGTCCATATGGACAATAACACTCCCAGTTTGCTTCAGCTTTTCTCCTGAATAAAATCAGAACGTTTGTAGTTAGTGGTGTTTGTACATAGTGCAATTTCCCAGGTCACCTAAAAAGATTCAGTGGGAGTGTAGTTTATAAGAGAAAGAGAACCATTCTTGATGGTTCAGTCTCCAACTTGAAGCATCCTTGTGTTATGGTGTCTCCACTGGCTTATTTTACAAAATACCTTCCATGTACAAAGACAGCTTGTAGTAGTGTGCACAAAATAGATTTCCAATATGTTCTCATCCAATACTTCATGAAAAAATTCTTTATTTCAAAAATAATAGCCACTTTGAGCAATTGTATGTCTATCAATGCAAAAGCTAACATAAAGTGCCCTTTTTGTGCCTCCAATTTGATTGCTAGATTTGAGAAAGCCACTGCTGTTTCAGTCCATGGCAAATATTTCCTTCAAGTTGCCCCTATAAAATGATTGCTTGAAAACAAGTAACTGATACCAATTGCTTGTTGTTAGCATTGAAACAAACATATCTTCGGCATTTCTCAAGTTTCTGGAAGTGACAGAACTACCATATAAATCGGCAGAGAAAGGATTGCATCTGGATATTTAGCAATAAACAAACCAAGTGATAGGTATGCAAGGGTTTTTATATATATACATATACTTTCAAGAGGAGGTACATGCTGAGTCCTGTGCACTGCAATGACATATTGGTCCCAGTTATATTTTTTTACTACTTCATCATAGCCTCCAGTAGAGGCACTCCATTTCTATGCCTTGTTTAGCAACTACTGTACCTCATTTAACAACTGTGCACAAATATAATGCTAACAAAAAATCCATTTTCCAACCTATGCATGCATTTACAATCAAATTTTGTATGCATTCCAGAGTAAGAGTTATGTTGGCACAGATGTATATGAAAACTTCATGTGAACGAGATAACAACAACCAGTGATGTTCATCTCTCTGTGTGTGTGTGTCTCTCAATCATGTGTTGACTTAGTTTGCTTAACAACCATGGCGTTGGAATAGATTTCAGTCACTAAATGAGGGGTAGCTGTATTTGAACAAAACATAGTTTCTACAACCTATTGAGGTTCCTGTGCTCTTATTTTACAGTTTGATTCCGTGAATAGGACTTCTTAGAAGATCAATTGCTGCTGAAATGATGGAATATATATAGCATTTTAACAAGTGCATTTACTTTGGTTTAAGAGGCACCTAAGAGTGTGTGGAGGCAGATTATTAAAACATTTTGTTAGCTCAATCTTTTCATTAATTCTATACAATTTGCCCTTTCAGCATCAAAAAGAATTATATATAGATTTATAATGTGCAACATATCAATACATGTGTAAAGCATAATCTGTTAATGCTTGGATAATGTACAGTAACTTTATGATGCTTTCATGAATTTCATGATACACACTAAATATAGTATTAAAATGTTTAATGTGGGTATGTTGTCTACTTCTAAGAAAGCCAAGTATTTGCTATGTCTCTTATTTTAGATAATTTTTTTGTTACAATGGACAAATATGAATTTGTAAAAATTTCACAATTTTATTCTTAACATGTTCGAGTTTAATATTACAATGAAGTATGTACTATAGAATGTTAATATCTTATCTTTAGGATTTTTACATCCTGAAAAAAATGTTATGAATAGACTGCTTGCAAAGTTTCCTGAGAGAAAATGATTGTCAATGAACCCATTCACACAATTCAATAGGCCAAAATATGTCTCGTTAAAACTATGGTAAAAGAAAAAAAAGATGAAAGAACATCTCACAATGGCTCATTGAAGTAGCTATTCAAGTGTGCAAACAATGTATGCTAGAATATGTCAAATTAGTTTATTTTCAGTAATTAATTATTTTTAGATGAGCTAAGTTTCTGGGGATAAACATTGCATTGTTTTAATCATGCCTCCCTTTCAACTCTATGGTATAGTATCTCTCAAGTGTTAAGGAGGAAATTACTCAACCCAAATTCTGTAATTAGAAGATAACCTTAGCTTAGTTGATTGTTATCTTGCAAATTCCTGATGATTTCCATTTTTGTTTGTTTTTAATATATTAAACTTTTGTGGAAGCATGGGGAAAATGGTTAAGAAATTGAACAAAATCATATAGCTATATTTCCATTCTCATTTCTGCTCTCATATTCTGCAATTCACATCATATTATGAGTGTATCATAATAGAATTTGGCATTCTATTGCCATGACTACAATACAAAAACAAATGTATATAAATCTGCACTAGTCTTATTACTTTGAATGGGCCTACCAGATCACGGTAGCAAATAAATCTATTTGTCTGGAAAACTAGTAGAGACAAGCCAATAGTTTTCTGTATGTTTTGATTGCATCTTGATTTCTGCATCATAGATCTGGTACTTCTAATTGTGAATTATGATAAAAATATATTCAAAGATTTACTGAGTCATTAATAAACAAAAAGGGATTTATAATCAAGAATGGAGACATCAGATGATCCTGTAAATTTATTAGAAGACAGATTATGCTGGATGGTAAAGAGTAGTATACCAGCAAAGTTAAATAATTTAAGTTAATACAATTAGGATGTGTGACAACTAGGAAAATAAAAAATATTTCAAAAACTTCTGTGTTGACTGATTAAAATAACACATGTTGAAACATAAATTATTTCAATTTGTTGAATATTATTTGAAAGCAAATAACCAATAGTTATATTGCTGTTATATATTCTCTAGTTAAATATGTTTATGAATGTACACTGTTCCTGAATAATGGAACAGGAAAAGCAACATTCCCTGTTAGAAAGCTATTAGTTATCCAGCAGGAATGAATGATTACACAGCTGAATTATAAAAGTCTAAGATAAATACTGGCCTCAAGTATAACCCCGAAGCACAAGTAATAAACATAATTCAAGAAAGGGGAGAAGAATATTAGATTTCAAAAGTTCATGTCAGAAGGAATATTAGTGCAATATTCTGATAACAGTGAAAAGAATGAATTCCTATATGGTTAATACATCCTGGAAAAGGCATTCATTTGCAATAATTGGAGAGGATGACCAATATATTAAAAAAAAGTACTCGGATAAAAGAACTTTAGGAAAATGATAAGAAATGAAATTCTGTTACATCTCTAATCTTATGTATGTTAATTTAGATGCATTGGCTGTAGTTAGATTTAGATGCGGGTACATCTGCAAGAATTTGAAGTAACCCAAATATCGTTAGAGATGATAGTCGAATTACAAAAATTATATGCATTAATAGTTATATTTATTTCATTGTAACATGCACATTGATAACAACATTAAACTATTCTGCCAATAACCAACAGAAAATAGAGACCACAAATAAAACATTAGGTATATATTGTATATACATACTGTATAGGATATTCTCTGGACTGATAAATCAGTGGCAGCTCTATACAGATGACATAATCTAATTTTGGTCTCAGTGAACATATGATCATTGAATGAAGAAATGCATAGACTTGGGATTTATTCATTTAGTGTTCATTGTTATTGCATTTTCAGCTTATTACAGTGTATGTAGTTAATGATTACAGTGTATTGTTTGTCATTCAGCTTTAACCCATGGAGCACAAATCTGAATTATTAGTTTTTCAAAAAGAAATAAGGAAAATGGATAGCATGTGTGCTATTATTCAGCTATTAATTGAAATAGAATATGCCACCATGAAGAAGAAAAATGGGCATCTTTAACATGAAAACATTTTTTTCTCAAGCCTGTAGTCTTTGGGGCTTTTTCTAAGTGAAACCAATAGCTCTTGAGAAACTTACAAGAGACTGTAGCACATTAGAAGGAAGCTGTCTATGGTTGCAATTTTGCTATGACTTTATGATGTCTTCTAGGTTTTCATATTTCTTTTGAAAACTTGAAAAATTCTTAGAAACATAACATCCTGTTGTCTAAATGACAAAGTAGGTGTCTGGGATTGCTTCTATTTGGGATTGCCTGTAAACAAATATTTTATTTATGAAATAAGCTGAAGATTCCGTTGCCCTGATTATATGGTCATTCTTAAAGGAATGATTCCTTGTCTGCATATACTATTCTAAGAGGTTGCTTTGATTTTTGTAACCATTCTGGCTCATTTATAGGTTTTTTTTAGTCTAGACGATGTATTCTATTTGTTTATTTTCCCAGTATTACTTCTCTTCCTCCTTCTCCTTCTCCTCCTCCTCCTCCTCCTCCTCCTCCTCCTCCTCCTCCTCCTCCTCCTTCCCATTCATTTGCAAGAAAGAAAGACTGTAGAGCTACTTACAGTTCTGACATGTTCTACCTGCACTAAAATACAAGAGAGTCTTTCAGTATTTTCTTGGTTGCAGCAAAGAAAACACAATGCTGAACTAGTAGTGATAAAACTAAACTAAGGCTATCTTTAGCCACAGAACCTCACCAGATATACGGTATTTTAGTTCCCGCAGAACAGATACATCTATAAATAGGAAATCACTCTTCATAAATAGAGTCATCCATAGAAGGCACATGAAAAACACATGATAAAATCTTGATGAAAAACTCCCTCTGTTACATACTTGGATGCAATGTCATAACACAAGTACTAAAGGGTGGAGTTTACATCATAAAATCATAAAACATTCCAATCATTTTAGCATAAACATGGTTAGCAATGAGTGCCTATGGCATTCATTCATTCATTCATTCATTCATTTATATCCTACTTTTATTATTTTAACAAATAACTCAAGGAGGAGAACATGCCCAACACACTTTCCTCCTATTTTCCCCACAATGACAACCCTGTGAGTTGAATTGGGCTGAGAGAGACAGTGTCTGGCCCAAAGTCACCCAGCTGGCTTTCATGGCCAAGGTGGGACTTGAACTCATGGTCTTTTGCTTTCTAAATCTGGTGTTTTAACCACTAGACCAAACTGGCTCCAATGTTTATATCTTTTTATGTTCTTTTTATGATCTATTCTTGGGTTCATTATTCTCCTTTTGGGAACTCTGGATTTGTCCCAGATGAAAAAACCAGGATTGGGAATTTTCAAGATGCATTCACCTGGTTATCCTGTGACACAAAATGCTAGATTCTCTGGACTTTTTTTGATGTTCTTGTGCTATTATGATATCAGGATGACCCCAATCCTGCTGGCCTTTTGTTAGACCTTGAAGACTTGGTTGTATTTCCCAAACTGGAGCCCTGAGTATGTTTCTTAACTATATTAACAATAATTCTATTCAGGGACTATATATACAGTATATAATTTGGAGTGTTTTGATTATTTTAATTTGTTTTTACATCTTATGATGTACATCACTCAGAGTCATTTGTTTAGATGGACAGCTGTAGAAACCAAATCAAATCTGTCTGCATAATTTATATTCCTCCATCATTGGCAGTGGCAATACTATTGTAAACTTAATATATAATTCAGACAATAGCCAAAGACCTTTAGGCTCTTGAGAAACTCTCCTATTAAACTAGAAGAGTTCTACTTAAGAAATCCCATGATTTAGAAAGTTTATTAGCACATGTTTATGAAAACCAAACCTAGCTCTTGGTCACGTTTATTGCTTTGAGTCCAAGAAATTCATTCATTATTGTCTGTGAAGTTATGGCAGGTTGAGCTATTCAGAGGAAAATATTAAATACATAATGCACACATTTCATTAGAATTGAGAGGAATCATGCACAGACCTGTAAATCTTATCTCAGTTAGGCCCCTGTTCTTCTGACTTAGTTTTGTTGAAAAGTAATTAAGTCAAATTCATGGTTAGTAGAAAATAGTAGCTATTCAACTAAAATGAAATGTTTAAATCTCAAAGAGTTATGAGGCCCTGGGAATTAGTGGCACGTTATGCTGGGGAACTGAAAGGGTGACCTGCCCTGAAGGAATATAGAAAAGTAATAATGTTCAGGTCTCATCTGTCAAAGAAATGTAACAGACATTTCTTTTTACACAAAGGCTTTCTTCATTCTTGGAATATTGACGGGATTAGAATACCACACATAATTTATGAACAGCATTATTATTCTGTAAACCTAGACATAATTTTTCTCTGCTGAGTAATTACAAAATAGCATTCAGAATCTTTTATTTAGATTAAGCAGGTAATGGAATAATAACAATGTACATCTACTTTTATTCAATAGCATTAAAATTGAGAGAAGGAGGAAGGAGTGATTATACACCATCAAATCTATGGCAACTCAGCAGTCACATAGATAGGTTTTCTAACCCCAACCTGGCACTTTAGGTCTTCCAGTAGTGCATTCATAATTGCTGTAATTGACTCCATCCACCTTGCTGCTGGTGACCCTTTTCTTATTCCTTTCACCTTCTCCAGCACTTTAGTCTTCTCAAGAAAATTAGGTCTTCACATAATTCACCCAGAATGTTATCATTTAAGCTTGGTCATTTCTGCACAGAATGAGAGAGAGAATTAATTTGTTTTCATAAGTATCTATGGCATTTTCAGGAATCTTCTCCAACACCAGATTTCAAAAGTGTTAATAAACCTTCTAATCCAGGGGTCCTCAACCTTAGCAACTTTAAGACTTGTGAACTTCAACTTCCAAAATTAGCTGAAAGCTGAAGTCCACAAGTCTTAAAGTTGCCAAGATTGAGGACCCTTGTTCTAAACCATGTCTTCTAAAACCCAACTTTCTCTTCCATAACATATCATGGGAAAAGCCATTGCCTACACAATTATGATTTTTATAGGTATAGGAAAATCACATTGGAATAGCTTTTCCAAGTTCTAGGGAGATTCTCAGTCATCCAGGTCATATGCACAGTCACCCATGTGCTCGTGACCTCCCGACTAGACTACTGCAATGCTCTCTACATGGGGCTGCCCCTGAGGACCACTCGGAGGCTTCAGCTGGTGCAGAATGCAGCCGCGCGAGTTGTGATGGGAGTCTCCCAATACTCCCATGTAACACCTCTTCTCCGTGAGCTGCATTGGCTTCCAGTTGCCCTCTGGGTGAGATTCAAGGTGCTGGTGATGACCTATAAAGCCCTAAATGGCATGGGACTGGATTATCTGAGGGAGCACCTGCTGCCAGCGTCAATTTCCCATTGTCCTGTGCGCTCCCACAGGGAGGGCCTCCTCAGGGTACCGCCGGTCAAGGATTGCCGTTGGGCGATCCCCAGGGGGAGGGCGTTCTCTGTGGGCGCACCTACCCTATGGAATCAACTGCCAATGGAACTCCGGACTGCCCCCGACCTTCATTCATTTCGCCGGGACCTAAAAACCTGGCTCTTTGAGCTATCTGGTCTGGACTGAGGGGTTTTAATGTTTTTAAATTGTGATTTTAATTTTTTGGGGCTAGACCTAATTTAATTTATTTTAATTTTATATTGTATTGTTTTTACATTTTGCCTTGTAAACCACCGTGAGTCCTTCGGGAGTAGGGCGGTATATAAACCGAATAAATAAATAAATAAATAAATAATAGTTGTCCCAAAGGTACTTTTTCAAAAGGCAACTGGACTTTCTTTGTTTTCCCTTTTTGGATGAGAAGCGAAATGTCTTCAAGGAAAAACAAAAAAAAAGTCCAGTTGCCTTTTGAAAAAGCACCTTAGGGACAGCTTTTCCAAGGCTTTCATTACTACCTTATTGATGTAGTCTGTGGTGCATTTCTTTCTTTAATCTAGCAGCATCATAAACACCATTTGTACTATGAAAGTATTCAGCTTTTCCTCAATAGTGTGTCGAATGCCACTTGACGCGAGGGGTCCATAATTCAGCATGATATCTTCAATCATGTTATATGTTCTGTCCATCTGGTTTTCTTGGTAAAATACAGGTGTAGGTTAATATTGCCCTGAGTGTGTCACACAATATGAAATTGCCTTTGCCATTATCACTAAATTCATCCTCTGTGTGTAATAGTCCAAGACATGGGGTGGAATGCTATGCTAGCATATTAAAACAAAATCTAAAACGTGCATATTACTTTTTTACCTGCATTTCCATGGGGAAAAACATAGATTATATATTTAGCAAAGTATAGTGGGGTGGTGAGAGGAAGTTTGGTGTAGTGGTTAGAGCACCAGGCTGGGTGGCCTTCGGTCAGTCACTTTCTCTCATTCATAAGAAAGAGGCAATGGCAAACCACTTCTGAAAAACTGCATGGACTTGTCAGGCAGGTTGCAAGAATCAAACACAATTGAACAACAAAAAAGTGGGGGGGGAGTAGGGAGTAGGGAGTAATATATATATATATATATATATATATATATATATATATATATATATATATATATATATATATATATATATATAATAGATATTTTTTTCATATAAATACTGTGCTGTTTTAATCTCTTTTTTTCTCTAAAGATTGTTTGTTGTAACTTTCATTTGTAGTATATCTATTGATACAATGAAATATTGCAAGAGCCCAGTGTTTCTCACTTTTATTGCAAAATTAGTCAAAAGTACTTGATGTGACATTATCCTTTGAATTTCCTTAAATTTCTTCAAATTCAGTGGCCGCTACAGTAAAACATCAGAGCAACATATCAGAAATTAGTAATATGATTGTAAACATAGCTATTCAGAAGTGAATTCAGTGCACCTTGCTTTTAGATAAATGGATTCAGGCAGTGGTGGGATTCAAATAGGTGAACAACCAGTTCTCTCTGTGGATGCTGCTTCCAGAAGTCTATTCTGGGCCTGGACAATGAAAATTAGCTACTGGTTCTGCCAAAGTGGTGCGAACTGGCTGAATCCCACCACTGGATACAGGATTTCACCTTTATTGGGAGAGTAAAACTGGTGCTTTTTAAGCAATGTGCATCTGGTAAGATATTAATTATGTCCTCAGCCGTTTGATTCCATGTAATTTAAAATATTTTTCCCTTCAGTTCAGATATATTTTGGTTACTGTTAAGTATATGGAAAGCAAATAAGAATAATAAACCTTTATCCTGACTGTGTAGAAAGGTTCATTGACAGGTAAAGAAAGGAATAAGTTTGTTTTCAGAAAATACATACCGGAGAAGGGATGGAGCTAGGGCTTTGGGACACATTTTTTAAACTAGATCCAAGTTAATTGTATAACAGGTAGGTAAAATAACATATTTATTATTGAAAATCAGTATGAAATAAAACTCATTTTGCCAGAAAGTGAAATGATATATTAGTTGCTTAAAATGAAATCCTGTGCTTTCTGGGCTAAAGGCGACAAAGTTAAAGACTAGCAAATGGTCAGCAGATAGATCTAAGCTACTTTTCTTCAAGCAATATCAATATGTTAAAAATATCAAACATGCTCTTTAAAAATGTCAGTAAAAGAAAACTTCTCCAGAAGTTGAGAGGGAGAATAAAAATTGCATTTTGTCCCAATGTAGGAGCTTCTAGCAGCTACACAGGTAGGGATTGTTCTGTTAATTAGCTTTGCTGAGCTATGGATAGATTTTTTTTTGTTCTTTTTGCTAGAATACTTTGGCAGGCAAAGCACAAAGGAGCTTTTGAAACATGCATGCTTCCATTTTTTCTGAACACCTGCACTACAATCTGTTTCATTTCTGAAAGCTAATAGATTTCATTCCCTGGGATGATTTACATTTCTCCCGAAAGCAAGCCAAATGAATTATTGAAGACCCATTATGATTCTTATTGCTGCCATAATAACAACTTTGGAACTGGAGACCATAGCCATGTGGGGCTACAGGTCAGATGCTTAACTGTAATAGGATCCAAAGGGTCACAAGCAACGGACAAAGCAACCTTCACACCCAGCCTACAGTATGTCCACAGGCAATACTGATGCCTTCTGTAAAGCTGGTCCCAAAGCTTTCCAGAAACGGGAAGTGTTTGAGTCTGGAAGGGGGGGAAAAACTGAACTGAGAGACTGAAATGGATGCTGCAATTCAGGACTCTGATGTTGAAGTAATGGTTTCCATAGAGAATTGACATTTTTCCATGGTATAACATGTTTCCCCAATCATGAAGGCTGGAGCGGGGGGCGGGAGGGGGCTTTTAAAAGTGGGAAGTAGGTATGGGAGAGGGATGTCTTTCATTTTTTGAATTTAAAATTATTTTTGTGTTTTCTTTTATCCATCATAATTATTTTGTATTTACTTATAGATTACTTAATTCACACTCCAGTTTTCAATTCATATTTTGGAAATGCTTTTCACATGGACCTCCCACTCCCCATCGCCACACACATCCGCCATTTTTTTATGCTAACATCATTTTACACTGAAGTTACTTGATGCTCTGTTTGTTAAATTTCAGAGAGATCGAACAATGTGCTGCCTTTAAAATGTCACTTAAAACCAATAAACCTGGATAACAATTATATCAAGTTATTGATATCTTTAAAAATAGATGACTCTGTGGACAGAGTACCACTCTTACAGAGATATATATTAGGTATTCTGTGAGAGTTTGAGCTCTTAATAACCTGTTGACCACACAACGCTCTAGATCCTTTTTATTCATTTTAACTTTCCATGCAGAGCAGACTCCCCTGGCCTTTTTGTTCTATCTGGTCAATCATCTCTTCCCATTTCTCCATTATAAGGTGGAGCATCATGTTTGGCCCAACTTTCTGGAAGATTTGAATGGCACCATCAATCAGCAAGATCTGGTTCAGTCTGTTGCAGCATGGGAGACTTGAGTGTAGGTTTGCTTGTCTGGCCATTTGTTCACTAAGTAGCCTTAGACATCATCTGCAAAACTCATTTTCTTGAACATTATCTATGGAACCAGGCGACAACTAGACTCTCTCTTGAAGCACTGTATAACTGGTCTAATGTACCTTGCACCTAAATAAATGGATAGAATAAACAAACAAACAAACAAATAAAATTGTTGATTGATTTGTGAGAAAGAAAATTTAGAAAAATCTTTCTCATTTAGGTTTCCATCCTGGCTAGAAAGAAGTGGCATAATCACTTCTAGGAATGTCACAGAATTCTGTGTGAATGTCATGATAATCAATTACAAGATTGATTATACTGTAGACTACAATATTTGAATGTTCTGCCTGATTTAACAAATAGTATTAACTATGCTAGTAAGGTACTAGTAAATTATGAAGTTAACCATAAACCAATGCAGAAGTTTCTCATAGCTCTTCTAACTGTGCTTTTATGTTCTGTTTATACAAAATACACACAATATGTCAATTTGTCTGAACCTGATGCTTAAGGGAAAAAAATTGAGAAAATGCATTTGCAAAAACTATAAAAGCTCCACCTGACAGTCATTCTGTATTTATCACAGGAACTTTTCAAGTCCATGAACCAGCTAAATAATAGATAGCCTCATTTCTCAGGTCAAATAAATGAATACAACTGGCATGTAAACATATTGATTTCCACTTTGCAATTTAAAGTAAAAGACCTGCTAGGATTTAAAGAAAACTCCATCCTATAGTAGCTTGTATGTACAAACTGAACAAAGGCATCAAAAATAAGAAAAACAACCAATTGTACAAAAACAAAAATACATAAAATTATGTAAGTGGTGGTATTTAAAAACTAAAGGGACTTTCTGGGAATGTTACGCTAGCAGATATCAAGGAATGAAGGACTGAGGTGTCCAAGAAAAATAAAAGACATCAGATTCCAGATGGCCAAGGCATCCAGGATACACAGCACTGTGGAAGTGGGGTAGTTTCAATTACTCCATCTTCAACTGGGAATCTAAGTTTGTGACAAGAGGGAGAACAACAGGTGTTTGATGTTCTTAACAGATAACCTTATCATCCAAAAGACAGATGAGGGAACAGAATTAATACTTAGACATAAACAGGGAAAAATGTTTCAGGAAGTGGAAATTGTAGGCACCTTCTAGATGGGAAAACCAGTTCAGGAGGATTGGGAAATTCTGAAAAATAAATATTAGAGGAAGGGTCAAACAAATGCAGAGATGCTAAAGGCTTTCTGAACATATTTTTCAGAGGTCTAGCTGCAGCAAATGTTCAGACTAAAAATAATTGCCAGCTTGCTGTATTCCTTGGAACAATCGAGGTAGTGATTTACCTGAAATCTAATGAATAATTGTATGCCTACTTGACAACTAATATGAGCTTTACAGAAGTGAAACATTCAAGACTAGAGAACTGAAGCTCTATCTGTCAAAATACGTTTTTTCCCCTTCAGAGAAGATTGCATTACTGAGAATTTGTGCAATGCCCTCCTGAATGAAAAACATAAACCTTGTTGAAAGGTTGCTCTTGATTACCCCCTTCCAATAGATTTTGTAATCTTGTGCCCCTCCAGCATTTTATTCCAAGGTCAGAGATGCAATTTAGAATGGCCTCTCTTGAGTATTATGGATTCTGAAATACTGGTTTTTACCCTTAATTTGTGCAGTTATTGTATTTAGCAGATAAGTCTATTTTTACTGTTTGGCACTATAAATTCCCAGACATTTTAAGTAAAATTCTTGCATAGTTACTTTAAATCAATATTAATGCCAGAGACTTTGAAACTGGCCCTGTGCCTTGTTATATTGAATATAGCAATTGTGATTAATGACTCTACTAAAAGAAACCATCTATCAGCTCAAAGGATCAGATTACATTCAAGGTAAAGAAAACATAAGTTTAGGATTAGTATGATAAGGCTTAAATTATGTAGAAGAGAAGATGAATTATATTGATATGCTGTCTTAGTTACAAATATGCTAAAAGAGTGTATTAGAAGTTAGAAACCCAGCTAAACTTCTCATTTCAAGTTATTTAAAAAAATGTTGATATACAAGTGACTCTCAGCTTTGAATGAATGAGTAGACATTGATGGGCAGCCCATTTAGAATAAACAGAGATATATCACTACCAAAGAGCCAATTTGGTGTAGTGGTTAAAGTATCAGCCTACAAACCAAGAGACCAAAGTTAAGGTTCTAGTCCCACATTAAGCACAAAGCCAGCTGGGTGACCTTGGGTTGATCACTTTCTCTCAGCCTTAGGAAGAAAGCAATGGCAAATCACATCTGAAAAATCTTGCCAAGAAAACTGCAGGACCAATCCAAGAAGTCTCTGAGAATCAGTCACAACTGAACGGAAGTACAAAAAAGTATTATCACCACAATGAAAAGTAGGCAAGGAAGGTAAGAGCTTAAAAGCAGAAGGCGTAATCAGTAAGGGGGCCAATTGCTGATGATTTGCAATGGTTTTGGAGAATCCATTAAAGGGAATAGAATGATTAATGGTAAAATTAAAATGATTGATATGCTAGCAGGTTTTAAGATTAATAATCAGGAGATAAAGATGTTAACAAAAAAGTAAAATATTTGGGCATCACTAAGGCAAATATGAATTACATGCTATTTCAAAATAATTATGTGAGGATATGGAATAAAATTAAAAAAGGATATGTTAAAATGAGAGAAAATACAATTGTCATTGAGTTTCTATGATAAAAATTAATGTTTTGCCTAGAATCACGTTCTAATTTCAGAAAACATTTTTGACAACTGACATACATTTTAAATAATGGCAAAATGATTTATCCAAGGTTGTATGGCAAGGGGAAAAGGCATGAGTTAAATGTAAGATTCTGTTACATAATGTTACCAGATACAAAGGAAAGAAGAGATTTGGGTTAACCTGATCTAAAATTGAATTTTGCAGCTTGTTGCTTGGATGAAAAAATGAGTGTTGCTGAGAAATAAAAGACTTTTAGAGTTAGAAGGACATGCCCTGAGATTTGGGTAGCATGGATACTTCAGTATCACAGTATCAAGCTTAACTTAGATTTTAAAAATCAATATGTTAGAAGTGCCATATTGAGAATATGGAAGAGATACAAACCCAGGTTGTACCCCAAAATGCCTTTATGGCTCTCAGAACAAGAACCATTTCATAAATGAGAAGCAACAGGCAAAGTGTTTTATCAAGGACAATATAAAATAAAATCAAGAGAACTGATAACAAAGGGACATAGTTGTCAGTGGTTTTCTTATTTACAGTTATCAGAAAGATACAAAGCAGACAAAATAATGCATGGTATTAAGTAATGTAAGACAGAATTTGAAGTGGAACTGTATACAAATTATGAACATGTAATTGCTAAAGTGTATACACTTTTATTGAAATTTGAAACGTAAGAAAAACTGGTCAAAGCATGTATGAGTTAAGTACTTTGGTTATAATATACAAATGGAACAATGGTAAAATATGTGATTGGCAGGATTGAAATTTGTATTATAATCTTAACGAATGATGTATTGTTTGCATATGACACCAGAAAAAGTTATCCAGAATGTGTAAAGGTACCTCAAACTTATATTGGAAATGTGAAAGGACATTTTTTTCATGCTCAGTGGTGGACATGTGAAAAAGCTAGAAAAGTTTGGACTCAACTATATACAGTGATTCAGAGGATTTAACATACAATCAAACCCAGAACTTTTCCTCCTGGTGCTGATGGATAAAGATGAAACATTATTTTTATATCTGATAAATGCAGTGAGATTATTGTATGCACAAAGATAGAAATATTTGGCAATACTTTCCATGGAAGACTGAGTAGTAAAGACAACAGAACCTGCTAAATTGACTTGTTTCATTAGACAAAAGACAACATCTATTTTTATTGGTGATTGGAAACCCCTTATGGATTTTTTCAATTAAAAAAAGGAATGAACTTATGATTTATGGTTTTGATTATTACACAGGATAGATTATAGAAAGAAGAAATCCATGATTTAACATTAGAGAGATTAAAATATTATTGTGCTTATAACTGCTGTGAAGATTGGAAGCCATTTCTTTATATATTTCTTTATATGTTTTTCTTCTACTCTTTTTCTTTATGCTCTTTTAGCTTTCTCTCTCTCTGTCTCCCCCTCCCTCCCTCTTTCTTCCCTTTGACATTCTGATTTAGTTTGTATTAATTCTTATTGTTAAAAGTTTCTATTAAAATTATGCATTAAAAAAAATCAATGAGGAAGCCAAAATGAGGAAAACCACATCATGGAAAGAGGCATTTCTTTCTGCTCCGTCTGCATTGGACAAATTGTCCTTGAAATCATATTTAACACGGGAATTGGTGGAATGTAATTCTGTTGTTTAAAATAAAAGTTGCTCTAGAATTTTGAGGAGGCAACTAGAATGATAGCATCCTAAATTTGGGGCTATGAAGTAAAGATGCTAGAACATGGCCTCCCATTGCCAGCTGAAATATAGACAATCCAGATGGAAATAAGTTCTCGACAAACCTTCTGCATGTTGTATGTGTTCAAACATAATCTTAGAGGAAACTGTATCTGTATATGTCTCTTCTTTATATGATACAATTTCATTGAAAGAAAGAAAAAAATCCTAATAGAAAACAGGTGCCAAAATGAACATATGATATTTTAAGTTCTTTTATTGCATAGTGGTAAAGAATGGTACATTAATAATGCTCTTTTATTTGTGTGAAATAACAAACTTTATTGATAGACTTGAAATCACAGAGACGAGTGGATGAATTTTATTCACCAAATAATAGCTTCTTATCTCATGGAAGAAACAGAATCTTCACCCTTATTAACAAGTGGAATTGTACCAGGATCAGATGTATACAGTAAATCACAATGAAATAACAGCAAAGACACAGCATCCACAATGCAGTACATATCCTCAGATGGGTGGAGACAAGCACATGAGTTTCTCCTACAGACTTTACATTAAGCCTCTAGTTTATTTAACAAAGAACAGATGGAAAATTAAAACATCCTTTTACCGCAGCAGCAGCCCTGAAACAAATACTTGGATATGAAATTTTGTTCTGTCAAAGGATGTAAAAGGATTCAAAATGTGCTAGTTCTAAAACCCAAGGTTAAATCAGACTTGTTCCATTTAACTGCAAGTAAGATTGCAGCTTTATATGTTATTAATATTTACAACTTTTGTATCAAAATATGTCAACTCAATAAGAGTTAAAATAATCATTTAGTTGTCACATTTATTCATCATTGGGAAAATATTGAATTTATCCTAGGACTACACTCTAGCTTAGAATTAAGCAATAAGAAAACAGAGAGAAGTCAATGGCACTCCAGTTCTATAGTGTGTAATTATAAAAAAAAACTACACAATATCTTGATGTACTCATATATTTTTGTTACAATTCACATCACTACCCAGCTAGAAGCAGCTGATCTCAATAAAGGCTAATTAAGGTTGGATCTATTTAATATTTGGTTAAAAGTCTACCAAGAAATCCAACTCTTATGTACTGAAATAAGATGTTCAAAAAATATGTTGGAAGAAAGCAATGGCAACCAGCTCCTTGTTTTTCCCAGGAAAACACCACAGATGTATCCTTCTAAACACCAGAAGTCAAATTCAACTCAACTCAAATTTTAGTCACATGACCAGGGAGATGCTGCAACAGTTGTAAATGTGAAAAATGATCATCTGTCACTTTTTTCAGCACCATAATAATGACCTTTGAGTGTTCATTAAATGAATGGTTGTAAGTCAAGGACCACCTGTACATATAATATTCCCATCTGGCTGTGGATTGACTGAAGAAAACTTTATTAAGTCAACTTGCCTGGACCAATAGTAAAGTCTCCTTCAGTCAATTCACAGCCAGATCTGAATACTAGTTTTGTTTCTTCTTTCTTAAGGCTGTGTTGCTATTACATATTCATGGTTATCTTAATGCCTGCTCACTCAACCCAATGAACTGGGTTTTAAAAATATTCTAACTCTTTAAATTACGCTAAGATGAGATTGGATAGTTTGTGGTTCAGTAGGCAATGTGAACACAGCCTACTGTGCTTCGATTAGCAGCCTTTTTTGTAGTTAATTCTGAAGATGATACTCAAGTCTCATCATTAACTGATTTGAGCCAACTCTTCTGCTCCTCTTTTTGTTAAGTTCTTATGAATAACCATTTTCTCTTAACTGAGGCTCAAAACTTCAGAATATATTACTGAGTTGATTGTGAGTGTTTACAAAAGAATGCATTGCTTGACAGGAGCTAACATGGACTTATCAAGAATGTACACTGCCAAATTAGCCTGAGCATTTTTTTGGCGGGGGGGGGGGGGAGGCTAATAGACATAAGTGAAAGGAGAAAACATAGCATCCTTGCATTTCATTAAAGAATTCAATGAAGTCTCCCCAAATGTTCTAGTTGAGACAATAGGAAAATGTGTGCTGGATTATATACCATGAGATGGGTACAGAGCTGAATGAGCACTTTTAAGCAGGAAGTAAAAATAAGTGGCTCCATATCAAGTTGCACATTGGTATGAAATTGCACGCCACAAGATTTCTAGACCTGTACAGTTTAACATATTTATGAATGACTTGGATGAGTAAGGTAGAAAAAGAGATCATCTCATTTACAGATGATATAAAAAACTTAAGGAATACTATCAAGATCCAGGAGAGTCTTGGCAAGCTTAGGAATTATCTGCAAATGTAGCAAGATGAATGTCAACAACAATAAAAGTCTTACAACTGGTTAGAATTTTTTTTTAAAAAAAGAAACCAGGAATATAGAATAGAGAGAATGTGAATGAAAAAGCTAGAGAGAAAGATCAGCAATACACATTCAAAGGATCTGAGTATCTTGGAAGATTATAAACTGAACATAAAGTAGCCATATAATGAATCTGAAAAAGAGCAAGTGCAGTTCATCACTGCATCAGTAATGCTATTCCATCATGATCAAGTCTGTAGAAGGAAAAATATCACTAGAAACAGGGCTTTTTTGTCATAGAACACACCGGAACACAGTTCCGACACCTTTTTCCGATGGATTTTTCAGAGTTGTGTTATTTTCCTATTGTTTCCCTTCCTATCCTCATTTGTTTTTGAAAATGCCCTGCTGGTGGTACAGTGTGAGCGGGGTCCCCTCCGGCACTGTCTGCTTCCTCTAGGAGGAGCCATGAGCCACAGGAGCACCACAGCCAAAGCGTGGCTTGATTGGCTGGGTCGGCCCATGTGGTGAGGAAGCCAATGGGTGGCAGTGGGAGATGCATAAACATGGAGGCCATCTTTCATGAGAGGGTGAGTGAGCCTTTTGCCTTCCCTTACAGAAGGTGGGGTGTGAGGTTAAAAAGAGGCGAAGTGAGAGGAAAGGAAGGCAGCTGGCGTGGAAGCTTGCCCGACAGCGAAACTTTGCTGTTTCAGTTCCTTGGGTAGTTCAAAGGCTGGAATGTCTACGAAAATCTCTTTTTAGTCTTTTATACTTTATATTCAAACTGCAGAGGGGAAGAATAAGAATAAAGCCAATGTCTTGTGATTTGGAGGTATTATTATTAATAATATATATTAATTATGTATTGGTCAGATGTAAAGGTAGACCTACAGTATGAGGTTTAATCAGATCTATTTATTAAATTGAGTTTAACTTAAAGGTAAATTAAAAGTAATCTGTTCACTGACAAAGTTTCACCTTTAATTTGTTTCAAGTCAATATCCATATTTAACTCCAAATGTAAATTTTTCCACCTGGTTTGACAACTTCTTAAAAATAATTCAATCTTTTACAAGCAACCAGATTTTGTTTTATTGGGCCAATTTCATTCCACATAGAAAGCTAACATTTCCACTCATTAAACTCAATGGGTATGCCAATGGTAAATGTCCCAAAAGATTAATAAAATGCCTTCTTGTAATTTAAAGCCACACAATGCATGATATCTTTAATAGTATTAACTTACCTTGAACAAAATCCTAGTCTTTTAGATGCACTAAAAATTGAAGGAGTAATTTGAAGGTAAACCTTGTAGAGTAGGCAAGGTGGGTTGTATGATGTGTGTGATCCGGCACCTTTTTTTTTTTCAAAAAAAGCACTGATTAGAAGCATTGAATATATTTAGCCTTGAGAAGAGAAGACTGCAGGAATACATCATCGTCGCTTCAAAAATCTGAAGGACTTTAATGCAGAGGACAGAATTGTTAGGAATACAAGAAAAGTGTCCTAATGATAAGACTTTTTCAGCAATGGAGGTGATGGAATCACCTTCACTGGAGGCTTCTTGAGCAAAGACTGGATATCCGTTTCTTGGGAATGCTAATGTGGATCCCTGCACTGAGCATAAGGCTGGACTAACTGGTCTCCAGGATTCCTTCCAATCTTTACCTTCTATTATTCTAAGACAAAAGTGCTATTTAAATATATCTGTCTTTGCAGTGAGTTATTATATATGATTTTATTTTGGTTTCTGGTTGTATTTTTAAAATGAGGTACTGTAATAGTACGGTATATCAATATCTAATTTATATGCACACAGATTACTGATGGATTCAGACAACAGACTATATCCACATATCTCTATTACTGGAATGGCAATGGTTTTTGTTTTTGTTTTGTTTTTTTGGGGTGGTGGTGGTTATACACTTTTGTTCCTGGATCACAATAAGACTTCTGAGACATTAGCTTTTATATATACATATACATATACATATACATACATATACATACATATACATATATATATATATATACATATATATACATACATGCGTGCTAGTCATTTCCGACTCTAGGGGCTGGTGCTCATCTCCATTTCAAAGCCGAAGAGCCAGCGCTTGTCCGAGGACGTTTCCGTGGTCATGTGGCCAGCATGACTAGACGCCAAAGGCGCACGGAACGCTGTTACCTTCCCACCGTAGTGGTCCCTATTTTTCTACTTGCATTTTTATGTGCTTTCAAGCTGCTAGGTTGGCAGAAGCTGGGACGAGTAACAGGCGCTCATTCTGTAACGCGGCACTCGGGATTCGACCCGCCAAACTGCCGACCTTCAGATCGACAAGCTCAGCGTCCTAACCCACTGAGCCACCGCGTGTGTGTATATATATATATATATTTGTTGTTGTTAGTTGCGAAGTCGTGTCCGACCCATCGCGACCCTATGGAGAATGTTCCTCCAGGCTTTCCTGTCCTCTGCCATCTTCTGGAGTCCATTTAAGCTCACG
>NC_138202.1:90298467-90333467 GCF_964194415.1 Vipera berus | reverse complement strand
TTTAAAATGTTCCAAACTTTTAAACTCCAGCGCCAATTGAATTTGTAATTATTTCTCTGTAAAATTACGAAGCCTGTGAATATCATCTTATTCTGTTAAAAAGTAAAAAAAAAGTTGCAGAAATTTTATGGTGTTCAGTGGGGCTTATGATATGAAATCAATTCAATCTGAGTCAAAGTTGGTTATTTTCAGACGCTCTCAAGATGATTTGAAATGAACTTTACAGCTGGACCCCTCCCCAATCTGATGCTGCTAAGGACATGTCAGAAAACATAACCGATTTCCTTTCCCATTGCTTTAAAAGGAACATAGTCTTCAGATCAATATATGACAGAAAACAGTTAAGAGAGGGAATTAGTATCCTGTATCAAGGCCGCTTCCCAGCTTCATGTGTCCTTAAAGGGGAACACACACACACACAGCCACACAGCCACACAAAAACATAAAGCAATGCTACTGCAGCACAAATGGTGTGGATTGAAAGGTGAAAATGAAATGGTTGAAGTAAAAGAAAGCCTTTGACTTCACATTTCCTTAGCAGTTGATTCTTTGAAAGTCACATCAGTTCAGTTCTGAATTCTAGGCAACAAGGACCAATTTCCAGAGTATTATCAAGGATCAACTAGCAAGCGCTTTTTGAAACTTATGTCTCACTCAAAACCTTTCTCCCCCCCTTTTTTCCCTTAAAAGTACTCAAATATCATTTCCTCTTTTTCTATCACAGAAATGAATGAAGCCAGTGTAATGGCTATTTCTAACTCTTAACTTTAGCAAAATTCATGATGTCATTTCCCCTGTTGAAATCTAGGTGCTTTGCTTCTTTGCAGCTGTATTTAGCTCTCTCTCTCTTTTGCTATTCTAATTCCAGCCTAAAGGTAGGAAAATGTCATTTTGGAGCTGTTTTAATAACTCTTGTAGTTATGCTCCCTTGGCACCACTTGTCATATGAAGAACTAAAGAGGGGTGAGATGAGTATCACCTTTTCCAAGGTGCCCTCTATTCAGCAAAACCACCTATTCCACAGGTGTCAAACTTGCCACATCACGTGACATGTCGCAATGTATCGCAATTTTTTATATTTTTTTGCATTGCCGGAGCTTGGGTGGGCACAGCCTCCATATGATGCAACCAGCCAGCAGTTTGACACCCCTGGCCTATTCTAAATCAGCTAAAAATTGCTGCTCTAAGAGCTAAAATTTAAATTATTTTGTTCCTTTCATCTTATGCAAGATTAGGCAGCTTTCGTGTACTTATTTATCTCTCAGTTTACACATATGTAACACAAACGTTGTGACAAGGATTGGCTGCTGTGACCGGAGTTGATGGACTGAAGTCATCTTGTGTAAGATCTGAATGGCCAGCTTTATTCTCTCCTACTGTTCTATTCATTCTAGGATTTAAATCTGATAGAGTATCTGCCACACCAGTTTCTCTTGCTATGCTCATATTATGTGTTTGTGTACAACTATAAATCTGTTTGGGGAGTGGGGCTGACCTCCTTATTTTCTGATATAGCATTTTTTTTAGAAATTATTTAAAATAGCTGAGATGGATGTTGGGGAGAGAGTATAAAAATAAGTAAGAATCTCCTATGTTACTATTATAATTTGCGTTTATAAATCCTCCCCAGAGTAAGTAAATCTAGAGAGCACATTTGAATTAGCTATGAAATCTCTTAGATTCATAGCTTTAGAGAGTTCTAAAGAATGATCAGATCTCTTCTTTATGCATCAAAAGTTTCCTCCTCCTCCTCCTCCTCCTCCTCCTCCTCCTCCTCTTCTGGGAGGGCTATAACAATGTACATAATGTCCCCCTTAAGAGACATAACCAGTGCAATGACTTTCCAATAGTTGCTCCCACCCTCTTTTTGTAGAATGGTCTGTGTTCAGATCTGTCCATTTCCTGAACTAATAGGCACATTCCCAAAGTTCTGAGGTGCCACCACCCAGATGCTAACACCTGTACGTTGAACTGTACCACGACAACAAATTTTGGAAGTATTATTATTACTATAATAATAATAAAGACGGGTGTGGCAGGACTCAGTTATGCTTCTGAGAATCCACGGCAGAAAAATGCTCATAATTACAAGCATTGCTTTAGGATGTATCTATATTTCTTTCAAATGCCATTAAAACAAGAGTTGGCTTTTTGTATATTTATTTTAGATGTTCAGCAATACAACACCATTCTCTGATGATACGGTACGGAAATGTTAATGATCCAGAGTCAAGGTAGGAGTACAACTGGCTATATGATTTTTTTTCCCCTCACTCTTTAATTGAACGATGTGACACATTTTTTCCTGCACATTTTGCTTCTAGGGAAGTTAACCAATAGTGGATTTTCCCTGGTGGCTTGTCCCCTAGGTTCTATGTGCCAGGCTGGCTTCAGTCTAAGCCAGCTTCAGGTTTGACAAAGGGGTTAGTAAAAAAGCTCTTGTCTTTCAGTATGGGGGCTTGCTAGGCACAACAATGCAACACAGGAGAGATTTTGTCCCCTATTTAGTTGTGTTACTTGGCATATAGCTTATAGCTAAGAATAGAATACCATCTGTTATGTGCTCACAGTAATTCAGTCTAGAGACCTTAGGGTTTTTAGGGTTTTTTTTTACAACCTTAAAACAAAAATAGATTATCGGGAGGGGAGATTCACAATATCAAGTGTGCATGTGGGATGTGTGTGTGAGACACGTAGAGAGAGGGAGGGCAAGAGAGAAGGGGAAAATCTTTAATGCATGTTTTATTCATTATTTCTTTTTAAAGAGCATGAACACTAAAAGACAAATTCTTAGCTCCTGAGATAAGCTGCTCCTAAGGCAGCTTACTGTTATTGCTCAGTTCTCTTGGTGATTTATTTTAGTGACCATTGAATGAAATTAATACAAATCTGTGGGTGAAAAAAAATATCCTGAAATCACTATCAGATTCTGTTGTGCTCTGCCTGTGATGCAGGAAGGTAGTTAAGCCACTTTCACTTCCCAGTTTTAAGACTTCTTTCATGAATCAAAAGTTAAGTATTTTATTTGCTACTCATGTTTGTTTATTCCTTTACTCACTTTATGTGTTTGCTGCCCTTTCCCAAAGGCTCTTGAATATGAAATGTTCTTGAAGCAGTTAGAACCTAATAAAAGTTTTCATTTAGTTCCATTAGATGCATTTTAATCCATCAGTATATTTAAAACATATTTGTTTTTATGAGTTGCTTTGGAATGCAATAGTTTTCTATTTCATTCCCTGAGTATTTTTTATAAAGTAATTTTAAGTCATTCTCTCTATTCCTGCCCTTTCCATTTTTCTACCACTTAATAGACCTTGTACAACATGAAATCAATATTTTCCTGCTGTCCCGGCTTTACCTTTTTCTCTACATTGGCCCTACACTTTCACAATTGTCGTGTATTTTCAAATATGTGGAATAGGACATGCAATGAGATTTACATTGTTATTGTATTGATTTTGCATGTTTTATGCTTTGGTCAAAGTTATCTGAGATATGGGGAGATGAAATCATCAGTAGATACTATATACACAATTTTATTTCTTTCTCTCTAATTCCAATGGACATCTTGCATTAATATTTGAAGTTACTGTAATTGGCTTTAAAATACCTCAGACATTAATGTGGCTATACTATTGTAGGGAAAAAGAAGACTAGTCTTGTTATATACTTAGTGTTATATGTTAACCTGACAGCTCAGCTGGGCATCAGCTGTGTAACCCCCGGCAACAACAGGTGGCGTTAAACTCCCGTCCTATTGGTCAGGCCATTCTGGCGGGACCCTTTAAGGATGTGGATTGGCCGCCGGCTTGCCGGCAACAGTATTTAAAGAAGCTGAGCTGTGGAGAGTCTGTCTGTTCCATCCACAATAAAGCTGAGCTTAAACCTCGATGTCCTGTCATCTGTTCCTGACCGGTCTACCCACGATACTTAACAAGTCTGGGAAGAAATCTCTGGTTTGTTCTGAACAGAGATACCCTACTTCCGAAAAAAACATTGGGAGGAGAATATGGCAGCTGCATTTCAAAGCCATCGTAGTCAACTTCAGTTAAATGTGAATTAAAACTGTTTCTTGGAGAAAGCTGGAATAGTTACACAAGCCCAAGGTCCAACCCACTTAGATGAAGCAGAACATTTAATAAAATTATCTGATAGGAAGACTGGTTGTTTGATCACATGATACCTATATACAATATCACCTCCAATTGCTCATAAATCCAGTGTTGATTCAAGATGTTGGTTAAAAGATCTTTACCAGTTATGTTACAAGGTGTGTATTTTCTACATGGAGCAGAAACTAGTTGTGATCTTCTGGGGGAGTATATATATATATATATATACGCCAGGGAGGGATTCGGCATAAGGCCCGCAGCCAGATCAGAGAATATCAGCAGGAATTTGATTACAGACATTGCTTCCAGATATAGTTGCTAACCTCATTAGCCACACTTCAACAGCAAGTCAAAAATATGTGCACTTTATCATGCTGTATTGTCTTTCACCTCTTCCATCCTTCTTTGCTCCTGATACCTTGCAGGACCTTGCTATAGGTCAGCTTTGTCATGTAACATTTGAAAAAAATGAAAAACCCATACAGGTACATAGGCTATTGTAACTATTGTAAGCTCTTTTATGCCACATTTCTGGATAGAGTGAATGTGAACCTATTTTAAACACACACACACGTTTATCGTGACCTATTTATTTTCATTATATGAATTATATTGATGGAGTGATTGTTTTGCTAGCTTTAACAAAGAATACCATATCTCCATACTGAAATATTTCCTGAGCTAAACAATCAGCTTGACCTTCCTATTCAGGATGCTATTTATTTTAGAAGTAACAATGTAAAATTACCTACCTTATTTTAGTACAAATTTGCCAGTGCCTTTTCCTTCCAGAATTGTTTTTACAGCCAGCTCTTTGTTGCTCTCCAAATAGATGCAGTGGAATTTATAGCAAATGACTTTGTTGGCTTCCTCTATATCTTTTTCCAGGTTTTGTCTTTTTAAAATCTCTGGATGTTTAGAAAACCTTAAGAATAGCTCTGTCACTCCACACATTTATCTTTTCTTCCTTTTCCTTTTAACATGTAGCTACATTAGTGGTGATGTGTGGGTATATGTAACTACATATATAGAGGCACATTAACAAATTATCTGAGTTTCTCCTTATATGTTCAAAACTGCTGCATTGCTCAATAAAAATTGCATTTGAACAGAAAGTTAAATCTCAATGAATGATAGAAGCTATTAAGTGTGAATAACATAATTTTAAAATTGCAGTTATAACAAGGAAGGTTCAACTCACCTTTTTATATGACTTCTATGCAACAAACTACCAATCTAACCAGAACATTTCAACTGAAAGAGCCCTGGAATGATCAGATCAATATATATCTATAGGTAAAGGTAAAGGTTCCCCCGCACATGCGTGCTAGTCGTTTCCGACTCTAGGGGCCGGTGCGCATCTCCGTTTCATAGCCGAAGAGCCAGCGCTTGTCCGAGGACGTCTCCGTGGTCATGTGGCCGGCATGACTAGACGCCAAAGGCGCACGGAACGCTGTTACCTTCCCACCGTAGTGGTCCCTATTTTTCTACTTGCATTTTTACGTGCTTTCGAACTGCTAGGTGGGCAGAAGCTGGGACGAGTAACAGGCGCTCACTCTGCTACGCGGCACTCGGGATTCGACCCGCCAAACTGCCGACCTTCCGATCGACAAGTTCAGCGTCCTAACCCACTGAGCCACCGCGTCCCTATCTATATCTATATCTATATCTATATCTATATCTATATCTATATCTATATCTATATCTATATCTATATCTATATCTATATCTATATCTATATCTATATCTATATCTATATCTATATCTATATCTATATCTAGATAGATAGATATAGATATAGATATAGATATAGATATAGATATAGATATAGATATAGATATAGATATAGATACAGAGAGATAGAGAGATAGAGATAGCGATTTAAACTTAATTCTGAAGCTATTTCACTGAATACTGTACTGTACACGTCTATATACAATTTCATTAAGGATTTTAGGTTATTTTTAACAAACACAGATGCATTAAATTTTGAGTTAGTATTTCAGAATACCTGAACACAAAACTAGTTTTATCACATAACAAGAACTCTTGAGTTTAGTATAATTTTAAAAGAGATCTTCACGTCTACCACTAGGGAGCGCCACACTATTAAATGCTCTCTTGGTTGACTGTTTCAGTTCGCATTTGATAGTTGATTGGAAATATTGGCGGGTTGTTTATGTCTTTCTGCTCATAATAAGAGTCTGACAACATATGAAAAGTAAGATTCCATTCATAGATTGAGAGAGAGAGAGTAGTCTACAAATATTATCACAAGCTTCCTTTGGAATTTTTATGTCCCATTGTTTTATTTTACAGAAGTGCTTTTTCTTGGACATGGGAAGCCGGAAACTTAAACTGAAAGCCTTATTGCGCACATAATTCTTACATGGTGAAACAGCGAGTTTGACCTTTGAGAAGCTGAACATTTGTGGCACATTTGAAAAAAAGAAGAAGATTTTGGCTCAGTTATAATTCAATACTTTTTTTCCCTTTATCCCAGTTGTTTTCAAAAGGCATCAAAACATAGTTTTTTTTCCCCAACAGTGTACGCTTTCCTTATTCTTCTCCATTAACAGTTTGTTTATTACTGTAAGTGAACTTAGTTACTGTGGTATTATTTTCTTATTTCTTATTTTCCCTCGACTCCAACTTAACTATGCTTCTGTGTTGTGTGTGAGTATAAGGGTAGCCAGACAAAAGCAAATCAGATTGGGAAGTTCCCATCAAATAAACACTGATCAAGAGATGCAAAAGTGTCACCAGGACCAAGAGATATATAGACATAGAGAAATACAGAGATACCAACATAGACATAAATATGGAAACACAGAGAAAGAAATGAAAATAATTTACAGTGCCATTTAGAGGGAGAGAAGACATCAATCAAATTGAAAATTAATCCATTTTTGAAGGCAACACACCTCCACAACCCAATGCAAGCAACGCACAGTATTTAAACAATAATGAAGCCATTCCAAGTATATCTGGCACTGCAGTGCTATACTATTTGAAACAACTTAGGGCAAAGAATAAAATTCCAATAAATATATAAAGCCACAATTATACACACACTCATCTTGTAATAAATTTAATAAAGTGAAGTTGCTTCTGAGTATAGATGAATAGGGTTCTGCAGTCAATATATCAGTTGGATTGCAGTAGTAGGGGAAATATATTTTAAATGAATTTGCATCATAATTAATTTCATGTCAAAATGATCATTGAATTTGATTCAGCTACAGTCAAAAAGAACATAATCACAAAGAAGGGTTATGGAAACTTCCAATTTTTCTAGAATTTAGCTTCCAGATGCTACTTCTAGCAGGCCAATGGTGAGTGATCATATAAATTAAAATTCAGCATTTTGAGGAGAACAGATCTAGGATGAGAATAGCCATCAACACCAGTTACAGCAATTAGTGATCCAAAATATCCCTATGCTCATATAACATATGCATCCAGTCATCTCAGGATCAGACAAGCACTGTGGTACCAACACAATTCATGTTTTCCTGGTTGTGCCATATCAATTATTGGCCATAAAAGTTGTTTCAGCAATTTAGCGAGTCTTGTGCTAAATTCTTACCTCAAACGTAATGTGGATCCCAAAGATTGCAAGAAAAAGATAAACTGGAATAAATACATTACTTTTGGAGAAAAAAGTAGGTGTATTACATATGATTCTTAATGATATTTTTTTATTTTTGTATATATATTCAATTACTTTTTTACTTTAATGTGTATACAGAATTAAGGGAATTTAATTGAGAAGGGGGAAATGTTTTTTTTAATGCTGTAATTACTATTGTCCAAGCTCTATCCAAATCCAATATTTCTCTTGGCTGTGCCTTAATGTTTCACATCTGTGACAATAAATATCAAATGCAAGGAGAAAGACAGTGAAGGAAACTCCATTGTGGTAATGAGATTACTCTGAAAATGAAGCACTGGATTACCAAAATCTAATTTGGAAGTGATAAAGTGTGTGTGATTGCCAAGTAATTATTACTTCAGAGTCCTTTTCCATGGGGAAAAGGCCTATGATTAGACATCACACCATGCTAATGTTGCTAGAAGTTGATCTTGATGTGAATAGATGAAATAGTTTTGTAGCAAATATATCAGCTCTCAAGACTCTATTAAAAGTATAAATCCCAGCTTCTATTGTGCTGATTGCACAACAGCAAAGATATTGGATAAAACGAGATAATATATTTTATTAAATCTTAGTTAATTGGACAGTCTTCTAGTTCTGAAAGGTTTTCTTCAGCCATTGTTTATCAAGAGGCATCAACTTATTCTGAAGGAATCATATATTTCTTGAGCATTCTGTCTATGGACTATAAGTGAATTTGTATGACATTTCTTGTACCAATAATGTAGTCAATTTGATTTCTATCTACTCCAGAGGTGATGTTGACATACTGTATATGGATATCATTTTTGTGTTTGAAAGCTGTGTTAGCAATGAAGAAATCATTGGACTGGCAAAATATTAAGTTGTTTTCTTCCTTTATTTATTCATTACCTAATTTGGACTATAAGTATGTCTCTCTCTCTGTGTGTGTACATACATACACATACACTTTTAACAGTGGAAAAGCTGAAAAGCTTCCTGCCCTTATTATGGTGTTATTTGATATTTCATAAAGGTAATATACTTTTCAGTGATGTGTGCTTGTCTATTTGATAGGAACACTATATATCATTTCCCAAACTTGATCCATGGGATTGTATATGCATATAGCAGTCAATTCTGATTAGCAGCACAATGACCTATAGGTGAAGATGCTCACCTCCCATTCAGAAGTTTGAGAGTTCAATCCTAAGCAGCAACAAATGTTTATCAGTGCACAGAGAGAAAATATCTGTTGTGAACTCTGTTTGGCATTAGGAAGGGCATTCAGCCAATAAACGTTCAGTTCTATTCATTCACCCCAATCCCACCCCGAAACAAGGAATTACAGGGTCCTAAAAAAATAGCAGTCAGTTCTGATTGTCCTAATTATTACCTTCATTTAGTTAGTTACTTTCTTGCTCCATAACATAATTAAAGAAATCCATCAAACAGATGTATTGATAGGGGCATTTTTATCAAGTGATTGGGGAAGTATCTTTTGAATCTCTGCCTGGATATATCCCTGTCCATTCCAAGATTGAAAGATCGAGGCAAGTTGTGGGAATAAGGATTTTAAGCAGGTGGTTCTGAACAAGGCCAAGAATTAGCATGGCTTTCCATTTACCCCCAAGTGTCCTGGCTTTTTGAAGAATAAATTTGTATTGATCTAATTCTCTCACCTTAATTCCACTCTTTGATAATAAAATTTGCAATCATGTTATAAGATCACTAACTTTTCAATAAATACATAGAGCAGAAAGAACTCCTGCACCTAAATGTAATTTCATTTGCTTATTTTTGCTTGTTCCTTTTCATCTTTCTGCCTTCAATTTCTCTTAGGGAAGAATGAAAAATATTGGACAACAAGCTACAATTGTCTGTACCACTTTTCCCTCAATTTACCACTCTATAGTAAATTAGTTTTAGTCGCCAAACATAATATAAATATAAACATTAGCAGAAGCACATGTTTTTATATTTCTGCTGTTTTGAAGCTTGCCAGTAACTACTACTAACCAAGAAAAAGAAAATATAGAATTCACTAGACAGAGTAGAAGGTAATAATGCTAGTGAATATTAAAGAAAAAAAAGACACTTTTAGCCTCTTCACAGAACCTCCACCAAATTTCTGTTTACTAAATGCCCTGTATATTTCCCCTCTTTTTGCTACTCATCATAATCTGTAACTCAAATTCTAGAAATAGCCCCATTTCAAGACCCTAACCCTAACTCTAACCCTACATGTTTTCTCTGCATTAAAATAATGTGATAACTTCTGATTTGTTGTAACCAAAGGTATGTGGAACAAGACCTAGCACCCTAACTTATTCCTCCTAAATTATAATTTCAAATTTATATAGCATTTATTTATAATATGGCCTATTATGATTTTGGCAAGTACCCTTGCTGCTGTTCCTTTGGAATTGTCCAAAGTATTAATCGACTTTATTTATCTTGCTTCAATACATTTTCTTCTAAATTTAGTAATTTCTGATCTGTGGTAGAAAAGCAAATAGATCCCTAACTGAAAATCCCAGTAACAAACTTTTCTATGAATTAAAAAAAACCTGTTATGGAAGATTATTCATAATACTTATAATTACCAGGGGCTGCTTTTTTCGTGCCACTGAGGCATGCATTAATATTTGAAATATAATAATTGAAATTGATGGGAATCATCCAAAGCAATGCAGCCTGCCCCTGCTTAGTGGCACTGCCCAGATTGAAGTTTAATCTCAACAGGCAATTGATAGAGGATTACTTCACTCCAACTCAGCTCCTAAGACTGTTTTTCCTTCCACTTTCTATCTTCCCTTCCATATAGCTATTAGTAGGAAAATGCAGACAAGGTGGACAAGTAGCGGTCAGGGTCTTTCTGAAGCAATTGCAAAAACAAAAATAAAATGCATTACGTATGTCCAGAGCCCTCTTTTCTCAGGACCCTCTAATCCTAAACCACCAGTGGTCACATTGTGACCTTCACATTGTGGCACTGTCTACTTTGTGTCATGTAGAAGACATTTGCTGCAAGCAAGGAACATGCAAGCAGCACGTGGTATACAAGGGATTCTTTAAAGCATGTCAGGTATAATTGTTTGCTTCTCAAACTCCACAGAGTCATTCTCTGTCTGGAGTGAGAAGGGTGGCAACAATCCTTGAGAGTGTCACTGCGTTTTTAGGCTCTGTCAGTAAGCTCCTTGCAGTCTGTTTCTTTGCAAGTTGAATTGTTATCTTATCTTTGTAACCATGGTGAGTGTCACATGTTCAGCCATGTATTTTGTTTGGTTTTATATTTATTACTGTGTGCGCATCTCCAAAACAAAAGTTACTTTCTTTTTCTTTCCTTTGTTTGCTCTCTGGGGAGATAGACATGCAGGCATGAGTCTTTCTGAGTTTTTACAAGTTTCTTTTGTAATTAAAAGGTTAATAGCAGAATATATGCTTTGGGTTTTCTTTGTTTATCATGCATGAACAATGATTCATCGCCCTCTGATAGGGTTTTATTTACTCTTTTGACAGAGAGCACCACTTGTTAGCTAGTTAAGGAAGATTGGGAGCGAGGGGGGAGCAGTTGAGGCTGTAACATTCTGACTCCCATATAGGTTGTTGATCAAATTGGCCTTCTTGATTGCTCTTATCCACCCACCCACCATATCAATGACAGTAGAAGAAAAATGTTCCTGTTAGTCAGGCAAGCAACCATTTCATTCCTGGTTCCTTTCTTTCTCTATGTATTTTTCTTTTTCTTGTTTTCCTTCAAGAATATGGTACTTAAAAAAAAAACCTTGCCAAAACAATTACAGCCTATCACAGTGGGCCAAAACATTCTGCTGTCTGAGGCAAAGAGATGGTGCTTGCTCGCACCATTTCAGATGACAATGGAATGAGTAGTTGATTTTGTTGGAGGCAATATGCTGACCGTAAACCACTTAGAGAGGGCTGTAAAGCAGTGTAAAGTGGTATATAAGTCTAAGTGCTATTGCTATTTTTACCTCACCATCAGTTTGGAGTCTTTGCATCTGCCACACTAGAAATAGCAATAGCACTTAGACTTATATACCATCCTACAGTTCTTTACAGCAGAGCTCCCCAACCTTTTGGGCACCAGGGACCGGTTCTGTGGAGAGAGGTTTTTCTGTGGACTGGAGAGCGTGTGGTTTTGTGTGCTGCCTGCATCTCACAGATGGGGCTTTGCTTGTTTGTGCGGACTGGTTGCTGGCATGCCACAGCCTGGTACTGGTCCAAGGACCAGGGGTTGGGGACCCCTGCTTTACAGCACTAACTATGCAGTTTACAATGTCAGCATTTTGCCTCCAACAATCTGGGACCTCATGTTACCAACCTTGGAAGGATGGAAGGATGAGTCAACTTGAACCCCATCAGGATCGAACTGCAGGTTATGGGCAGAGTTTGCCTGCAATAAATGCTCAGCTCCATTCAGTCACTCAGACTCTACCCTGAATTAATGGATTACAAGATTGTAAAAAGTTTTTTTTACTGCATTCTAACCACTGTGCCACCAGGCTCCTTTACATAGTTCCAGCTTTCTTTGTCTTTTTATACAAAGCAGATGATTAATGTTAGCTACAGTATGTGTCAAAATAGAGGTGCAAAATTAGAGGCCTGAATCTATCTCTCCACCCACAGCAGCCTCCAAAAACTATTCCAAATTGAAGTTTTTGATGTAGAATCATAGATTGTTAGAGTTGGATGGAAACTTTGATGTCATCTAGTTGAGTCATCTGCTTACTACTACAGACATTCACTGCTACAACATTCCCAATAGATGGGCATCCATCTTGTCTTTAAACATTTCCTGTAAAGGAAATTCTCCCACTTTCCAATACAGTATGTTAACTTGTTGGACAGCTGTTATCGCTAGGAGTTTAGGTTGTTTTTTTCTTCATTCAATATCCATTGTTACATAAAGATGTAACTGAAGAGTAACCATATTAATTGTATTCAGTTTCACTTCATTCAAATGGAAGGGAAATTAAATTTAATTGTTAAGCTTATCCAATCCATTACTATTTAGTTATGACTTAAAAGCCAAATTGGAGCCTTAATCCAGAAGGAAAAAATACATCCTTGAAAAAAGGAGAAGGAATATATTAGGTCAAGCATTGTTTGTTCTTAAAACAGGAGAATGTGCAGTTTCCATCTGTAACATTATTTATGCAACCTAAAGGACCAATAATTAACATATATATATTTGCTTTGTCACCATTCATTTGATTTGTCATACAGGAAATTTATGATTCACTAGGCATAAATTCACTAGCTGTGTGGGTGGTAGCCTGTCTGGATTTTGATACATTTGTTTTTGCCTTCTCTCCTCTCCTCTCCTCCCATCCCTTCACCCCTGCTTCTGGCTGCAGAAATAAGGTCTTTGTCCAATACTTGGATGGCTACAATCCATAGCTCTGTGATACTATTTGGCTCAGCCAGGTCAAAAAAAGAAAGCATAAGTGCTCCATAGAGGAAAAATACATATAAAATATAAGTCTCTGTCAGATTAATTAATTAACATAGGCTCCATATTTGATGTGTTGTGGTTTCATAGTAGGGAATAAGGGAAGATTAAAAGCCATCATAGGCCAAGATATGATGATACAAAAGTAACTGGCTGAAGAATGAGCATCTGCATTCTCTTCTTATTTCAAGTTCATCACACATTTGAAATACTTCTGATGGTCAAGTTACCAGTTATCCAGTTTTCAAGCTGCTCTGCCTGAACAATGAGAAGAAAGGCTCAATCCTGTAGGGACAGTTGTCATAAAAGGTCACCTTAAGTCAGTATGAGCTGTAGTGAACAGAAGAGTTATTGTCACATTCCAAAGAATTCAGCTATGTAGCTGTATACATGAAGGCAATATAAGCAGTTACACTATACATACAGGCATTTGTCATCTATCTATCTATCTATCATCTATCTATCTATCTATCTATCTATCTATCTATCTATCTATCTATCTAAAACATTTCTATGCTATCTATCTCTGAGGGGTTTACCATATAATAAAAAATTAAAAGTGCAAAAACAAATACAATTACAGGTATAGTATAGGGGGTACAGGTATAGTATAGGGGGTACCTATAGTAGTAACTGTGAGAGGGATCTCGGAGTCCTAGTGGACAATCACTTCAATATGAGCCAGCAGTGTGCTGCAGCTGCCAAAAAAGCCAACACAGTGCTAGGCTGCATTAACAGAGGGATAGAATCAAGATAAGAAATGGAGGTAGTGACAGATTTTATTTTCCTGGGCTCCAAGATCACTGCAGATGGAGACTGTAGCCAAGAAATTAAGACACTTGCTCCTCGGGAGGAAAACCATGGCAAATCTAGACAGCACACTAAAAAGCAGAGACGTCACCCTGCCAACAAAAGTGCATATAGTCAAGGCTATGGTCTTCCCATTTGCAATGTATGGCTGTGAAAGCTGGACCATAAAAAAGGCTGAGCGCCAAAGAATTGAGGCCTTTGAACTATGGTGCTGGAGAAGACTCCTGCAAGTCCCTTGGCCTGCAAGGTGATCAAACTGGTCAGTCCTATTGGAGATCAACCATGACTGTTCTTTAGAAGACCAAATCCTGAAGTTGAAACTCAAATACTTTGGCCACCTAATGAGAAGGAAGGACTCACTGGAGAAGAGCCTAATGCTGGGAAAGATTGAGGGCACTAGAAGAAGGGGACAGAGAATGAGGTGGCTGGATGGAGTCACTGAAGCAGTAGGTGTGAGCTTAAATGGACTCCAGAAGATGGTAGAGGACAGGAAGGCATGGAGGAACGTTGTCCATAGGGTCGCAATGGGTCGGACACGACTTCGCAGCTAACAACAACAAGAATCAAGATCACGTGAAGTGCTAATACCACTTTGCAATGCCTTGGTAAGGCCACACTTGGAATACTGCCTCCAGTTTTGGTCGCCATGATGTAAAAAAGATGTTGAGACTCTGGAAAGAGTTCAGAGAAGAGCAACAAAGATGATTAGAGGTCTGGAGGCTAAAACATATAAAGAACGGCTGCTGGAATTGGGTATGTTTAATGAAGAGAAGGATAGCAGTGTTCCAATATCTCAGGGGCTGCCACAAAGAAGAGGGAGTCAAGCTATTCTCCAAAGTGCCTGAAGGCAGGACAAGAAGCAACGGATGGAAACTAACCATGGAAAGAAGCAACCTGGAACTAAGGAAAAATTTCCTGATAGTTAGAACAATTAATCAGTGGAACAACCTGCCTCCAGAAGCTGTGAATGCTCCAACACTGGAAGTTTTTAAGAAGATACTGGACAGCCATTTGTCTGAAATGGTATAGGATTTCCCGCCTGAGCAGGGGGTTGGACTAGATGACCTCCAAGGTCCCTTCCAACTTTACTATTATGAAGCATGAATTACAATTAGAAAAATTGAATTTGGGTTAAAAGATATTGGGCAGTCTAAGGCCGAGAATCTTTTCTACCACATTTGTCAACCACAGTGTAGTAGGCCCCAGGCCAGGTGGCACACCCAAGCTTTTAGGGTGTTCTAGAAGGCCCAGAGTGCTGGGGTGGATATAACCTCTGAGAGGAGAATATTCCAAAGGGCAGGGGCCACCGCAAAAAAGGCTTGTCTCCTTTTAGCTATGGTCACAGAGTGGCTTTTGGAGGAGTAGGGCTGTTCACAGTTGTTTATATCAAAACCTAAAGCCTGAAGGCAACTCTTGAGAAATTCTTGTTGGAAGGGGAGGGGAGGAGCATCTTAATCTTGCTTATCCCCATCTGCAGGTAGTTATGGGCAGCTACAAGCAAAATTGGGGACTGCCATAGTTTAATATAATTCCACCACCTATCAAATTACCCTGTGCATTGTTCTAAATGGTTACTGTATTCTTTGGGGAGCAATTAGAAACAAATTAGAATTCTGTTCCTGTACTGTCCAGCCAATTATGTAATGCAGTCCCAGCCTGACTTAGCAGAAGTAGCCCTAAGGGTGCTGATGGTATTTCTCAGTCTGATTGGTCTGGGAGATTCAATACTCAGGCTTTAGGTCTCACCTCTGCTAGTTAAGGCTCAGATTTTCACGCTTTCCAGGTCCCGTGTGTTAGTTGATACATGACCTCACTCACATTTCAGGATATACTCTGGATTACCTTTGCTTTAGCAGATGGAGATCTGGTAGTTGAAGGGTATTTGAAATAACTCCACTGAAACAGCTCTAGGGAGTTTTTCAATGCCTTTTGGGCTGTCTTGTCAAACCTTGGTTGATTTTTGCAAATGGAAAAATAACTTGGGCAGTTGGCTTAGCTATTTCTAAACATTCTCCAGTTGGCCAAAATCCAAGCTTCCAAGCTGAATGTAGTTCCTGGGGAAATGGTAAGAAGATTGGTGGAGAGAGACATTGGAGGTATTTGACTAAACTCAAATTGCTTACAGCTAATTTCATAGCCTACACTTTGCTGTCATTGCAGTGGCATGGCTTAAGCAGAACAAGTGCTCTAACTGATGAAAGAAGTAACAACATCTGAATCCCAAATGTGGAAGAAACCTTTGGAGCATACTGTGACTGATTTGTTGAACATTTTGCCAATAAAAACCATTTACATCTGCTTCGGTTTGTATTCCACATTTAGAACAGTCTCCCTTTTCTCTCTCCTTTTGCTCCTGTCTTTGCCCATGATTGGAGAGTCAGGTAAATAATCAATGACAGTAGGCTGGGAGATTGACCGAGTGATCCTGGAACTCAGCATTAGAATTTCTGCAGAACTTCTGATCTGATCTTTATAGATGCCCAGTGGTGCTATCCTTGAATGGGAACACATTGATGTGTTCTTGAAACGGGCCATGTCTGTTCAAGTCTACCTCCATTTTCTGGAATTGAATATTGCTTTTTCTTTTTTCTTTTTTTTACGGGAGGTGGGGGGGGGCAGAGAAATATGTTCTGTCCATAGGCTTACTTTGCAATCTTATTAACTCACTTTCCATAACCAAACAGAAGTTGAGATTTACTAATAGGGACCAGCTTCAAATTAATCTACTGAATGAAGAAAATTGACTCGTTTAGGAGAACTTTGTGAGAAACCTAAACTCCTAGAAAAACAAATGGACTGTGGAAAGAAGATTGCGGCACTTCAAATGTTTTCTGACTACAGTTCCCATCAGCCCTAGCCAGTAGTAGAAAGCTACTCTGTTTGCCTACTCCTGGCTTTGGTAATTCTGAAATCAAATCAGAGTAATTGTGGGAGGGAGGGAGGTATGGTGGTGTTTCAGGATCTTGAGCAATGTGGACTTTAAACATGTAACAATAAGCTAACATTTCTGTCTCTCAGACCTAAGAATGTCTTAATTGTTTTATAGAATTTAGTGTGCCAGCCAAGAATATGTATGAATTACTTTCTCAAAGCAATTATGGGACTCTGATGGGTTAAATTAAACAGGCAGGATGAATATAGGATGAACATATGGTCCAGCTCCTTAGAGGATTTTATAAAGCAAATGGCTGGTGAAACATCAATGCATGGGGTGTTTTGTCAGTGTGCAAAAGCACCCTCCTTCTACATCTATCCCCCCCCCCTTAACACATGCACACATCACAAAGAAAAAGGTCAGGTTATTCCAATTATTTCGCTTCTGTGCAATATCACAGTGACATAGAGGAGAGAAAAAATTGCTTAAGGAAGACAAAGAAAAAAGAAATGCAATAAGTGGATAACCCTCCTGGATTACTGGCATAAAACAGGAGAATATGAGAAAACTGATACAATTTTCTAATGCAAATGGAAATGAGAATATGAGAAACAAAGCCCCACAGGTTTTTCAAAAATGCAATTTCTGTGAGTTTGCTCCTCTCTCCTTCTCTCTCTGCCTCTCTCTCTGCCTCCGTCCCTCCCTCCCTTCATTCTCTCTAAATAGGGGGCTTCAGTTATACTAGTTCAGATCTAATAAAGTCCATATATTAATCATAACAAATTTGATGACCCATCATTGCAGGCCTTCCACTGTTTTTTTTTATTGGAACCCTTTTTAGGAGTTGTTGTTTTAAATTCAGAATTAACCCGATCATTTAGGAACTATTTAAGATAAGTCCGTGATTAAAAGCAAGACGAATAAAATATGTTTCTTCTTGCAGGAGAATTCCTTCTAAGGAGCCAGGTTCAGTAGCCTTGGGTGAAAAGTAGTGCTTTGTGTTTTGCAAAGTGATGCATGTTTTTCAAATGAAGGTTTACAGTAGAAATCTTAAATAGAGAGTCTAATCTCATTGATAGATGGTGCCAAGTAAAGATATGTTACTTTGCAATTTAAATAATTTAAAAATTGTAGCTCAGTTTATTAAAAGCTTTAGATTTAAGAGATGGTAACCCAGTTTAGAGTCATTTCTTTATTCTTTCCACACCTTGTTCTCAAGAAAGCATCTGAGCTATTAGGAGCCTACATGTCTTTTATTTTTCACCCATAAACTTGATCCAGACATGGATGCTATGCACTTTAGAACTGATCTAAATGCTGATAGGAGATAAACCACCTCTATTGGACTGTCTATCTTACTAATCGGTCTGTATCATTTAAAAACGCATTCAGAGGTGATATGTCAAAGAAGATTCTCAGTCATCCAGGTAAAATTGTTTGGAAGTTGAGTCATGGCAAATGAAGCATGGCATTCATGCAGGACCTCCCATCAGACTCTTTCTTGTGGTCCAACATCAGTAGATGAGAATTCCAAAGAATGCATTTTATTGCCAAAGATGAGGATAATAGAGTAGCAAAGAGGTTCTTTGAAGGCCAGTAGTTTTCCCCGAAGGTTTTTGAAGACCAGTGATTCTCATTGAAAATCCAGCAAGAATTTATTATGGGTGAATTGTCCCTTTTCCAGATGCAGCAAAGACTAAAAATGATCCTTACTCTTGTAGCTTCTTCTAGAGGTGAGTTCTTCAGAAAGTACCATTATCCTGATGGTGGTGGCCATTGAGCTCCTCACAAGCCAAGGTACTCATTTTTGGCAATGTCCATGGGTCACAGCACCCACTATGACCATCCATGTTACCGGTGCCTTGGACTTGATGAAACTACAACCACCATTCAGAAGTTGTGGGTGCTCCATCATTGGAGGTCTTCAAGAAGAGACTGAACAGTCATTTGTCTGGGATGGAATAAGGTCTCCTGCTTGATCAGCAGGTTGGACTAGATGACCTCCAAGTTTCCTTCCAACTCTGTTATTCTATAATCTTGTTGGCTTGAGATGTTTTGCTGCCTATCCAAAAGCAGAAAGTCATTGGAATGTGTGCCAATTCCTAAAATTTGTAGGGATATTCAGAGTTGATGCATATGGGATGTGTACTTTTAGGTCCCAGCACCCGTCAGATCAAAACAAATGATTTTGAAATAGAATGACAAAACACAAAATCAACTTTCTTTCAATGCAATGCTCATCCTTTTCAATGCAATGAAAACCTTTTGTTCTTCAACTGCATATATCAGTTACCGGAATATACTCATAAAAGTATACCATGGAATTTTGAAGGACCAAAGTTTTAGGTGTTATTCAAGCAAATAAAGATCTCACTTTCCTCAACATGGCTTAAACATGCACATACAGACACCTTTATTCTTCCTCCTTTCTATGGGAGTTGTGAATCAGAAATGGAAATATCTGGAAAAGAGAGAAGTAATCTGATGTAAGCCAAATAATACTTTAAGATGCTACATGCTGGCTGGTTCCATCCAACCTTTCATGCTGACAAAAACCAATGACCTTGAATATGGGAATTCCATTCTCTTCATTTCAAAAGCTGAACTTTAGAACACATGAACACCATTTAGGATCAAATTTCTGCTTCTGAGTATTTTAGAGCACAACTGCAATCCATTTATAAAACAGTGTATTATGGCTAGCCTATTGCATCAGGTTTGGGATCCTGCTAACCTGAGATAATAATAGTTAAAAAAAATCTTCCCAAAAATGGGGATGGTAACATAGTTATACATGGGAATAAAAAGAATTATGGCCTAATAAGCAACATTTTAAGAGGTTTTACAGTTTTAGCAGAGCATGGATGTAGATGAGAAGTATTTTTTAATACACCAAGGAGACATTGGGACTAATCCAGCAGCTCAGAAGTTTGGAGGTTGCTGGCTCTGAGTTTATTTATCTGATTGTTTCCATTTGTTAAAACTTGTAAAAGAAAGAGAAAGAAAGAAAGAAAGAAAGAAAGAAAGAAAGAAAGAAAGAAAGAAAGAAAGAAAGAAAGAAAGAAAGAGAAATTTCATCCCTGAGCTTTCTCCTTTAGGGCATGAAACCAGTGAATTGGAAATGTGGATAGGATCATAATACAGGTAGTCCTCAACTTGCAACCATTCATTTAGTGACTGTTCATAGTTACAATGGCACTAAAAAAAGGGACTTATAACTCGTCTTCAAGCTTACAACCACTCAGCATTTCCATAGCCACATGATCAAAAGTTGGGTGCTTCGTAAATGTATTTATGATGGTTATAGTGTCCTGGGGACATGTGATGTTTTCAACTTTCCTACAGGGCTTTTCACAAGCAAAGTCAATGGGAGAAGCCAGATTCACTTCTTAACAGCCATGGTGATTTACTCAACAGCCATGGTGATTCACTTAATCACTATAGCAAAAAGGTTAAAGAATTGGGTGCAGTTCACTTAACAATTAACAATTACCTACCTCACTTAGCAACAGAATTTGTGGTCCCATTTAGGGTTATCAGTCAAAGATTACCTGAATAACTTTAACTGTTCAATGTCAAATGCTGGTGTTTTATATATTAAAAAAATGGCATACCCACTTACAAATGTGTATGCATTTTGGAAGACAGATACCTGATTGGATTCATGCACTAAAGGCATTATGTAAATCATGGAAATGGTGTTGTGTATGCTGTGGTTTATCTGATACAAATTGCATCATTTGCCCACTTTATGATGGGCAATCATATCATCATAGCTTCTATCTGATGCCTATAGAGGAAGGCAACTCATTTTTATATTGTGAAAGTGGAATAAGGGTTACGCACACACACACACACACACACACACACACACACAAACAGAGAGAGAGAGAGAGAGAGAGAGAGAGAGAGAGAGAGAGAGAGAGAGAGAGAGAGAGAGAGAGAGAGAGAGACTTACATACATACATACATACATACAGTGCTTTTTTTCTTTAAAAAAGGTGCTGGAACTCTCATCTTGGCCAGTGCAGGAGGCAGGGGGGTGGGGGGCAGCGCTGCTGCAGTCATGGGTGCAAGGGGTGTTGGTGGCAGGGTGTGGAGCTGGTCCAGCTGGTGCTGTGGGAACAGCAGAGCCCGCTCTATATGGCGGGGCTGCGTGGGGTGGGCAGCGGATGTGGTGCGAGCCAGGCAATGCAGGGCGGCCACTTAGGCACGCAGGGCGAGGCAATGGTGGCACAGGTCCAGCACCACGTAGGCCACCAGCCTGGCTGACATGGGTGAGCACATGGAGTGCACATGGACTCTGCAGAACCCACCTCCCACTTCTTGTCCTCTCTTACTTACCTAGTTCAGATGGTGTAGTTGGGCAGCAGGGAGGGATGCAAAGTTCCTGCCAACTCGCCTTCGCTGCAGACAACTTGCCTGTGCAACGTTTGCCGGCCAGGTCTTTTGGCATGCTCAGCAGTAATTCCTATTGGCTTTCGAAAGCCAATAGGCTTTTGAAAGCCAATAGAGGGAGTAGCATAGCTTGTGCAAAAGCTTTTTTTTGTGCAAAAAAGGGTGCCAGAACACCATTCTGAGCGTTCTATGAGATAAAAAGCCCTGCTTTTATGTTTTAATCTTATGATTTTAAAAATATTGTAAGTTGCCCCAAACCTCGCCATATGGATTGCATACAAATATTATATAATCGGTAAATAAAGGTAGAACATATGTTAAATATACATCAAATGATAATATGCTTCCCTACAAAGTCAATTCTTGCTCAATGACAGACCAAGGAGTTAACTCGGAAAGGCAAGAAGAAAATCTAGAAGAGATCTGTGCAACTTGTAGAAGGGAAAGGCCCACACTGATAAATTAAAAATCTTTGTGCTCTGCAAAGGAATACTGGTGGGCTAATCAATGATTTGGTGATAGAGGAGCATCTACAGTGTTGGGGTTTGTGGTCATGGTAAGCCATGGAGGCACTAGGCAACATGACTTTCAGGGCAGTGGTGGTGATTTTATTACTTTTTTTAAAAAAAAGAAGTTTGTGCTCTGTCCAAGGGTGCTTGGTAGGCTGCATGTACAGGCCTGGCCTAGAATTTATTTTGGAGCATTCAACTATCTAGAGCAGGCATATCAAACTCATTTTGTTTGAGGCAACTTCTTATGAAAGAATTGCCAATAATTTATTTTAATAAAATAATTTTAATCAATTTTTCACTTGATTTCAAATTAAATGAATTATATTGGTTGACAATGAGATTTTTTTTAGCACAATTGCCAAATGCAATAAACTGGTTTTAGGTATATGTGTGCACTAATTATTTCAACACCAATACATTTTAACAACATATTCTATTTGTAAATGAATGCAAATGCAAATTATACAATTTTTTGTGCAAAATAAAACAAAATAACAGATTTAAGAGCTGTTATCATTAGTTATCCTTAGATAAAAAATAATTCCATCATCCAAAACTTTGTTATATTGTATTTAATGAACAGCTGCTTTGGGATTAAAAAAAAGACTGGCTACATTTGATTGTGTATTACCATGGCATTAAAACAAAATTCGAACAGTGTATGAAAAATAAAGGTTCCCTAAACGTCTGCTGGCTATATCTATACATTTTCCTTGATAGCTCTCTATTGCCTTCTTTTTAGCCTTTTTTTCAACTTCCCAGCTTAAAAAAGGCAAGGGACCGGGAGCTGAAAGTTACAGAGACTGTTTAAGCAGGTTGCTAAGCAACCTGTTCACACTCGGCCCTTCTTACCTTCCCACTTTTAAATTAGCCTGTATGGATCGCATTTCCTTCGATTTGAGCCATCTGAAGGGCTGTCGCTGCGATGCATTCTGCTGCTCTGCAACCTGGCTGCCTGAGGAGAATTTGGCTCTCTGGAACAGTTTCCTTCAGCTTTTTTTTTGTGCAGAAAAAGGTGCTGCAATGCCATTCTGAGCATTCTATGGGAAAAAAAGCCCTGGATATATCACATATAATTGAAGATTGTAATTAGTTGCATGTGCACATTCAGCAAGTGTGATGTATTTGTGCTGGCATTTCTAGGCCTCTTTCCAACCACATCCAGAAAAAATTGTAACAAACATTGGAATTCTTAAGGCCATGTTTGGTATTTCCCAGCAATCTGTTACTGGAAGGAAAAAGCAATCCCTGCTGCGTTACTGATCCCAGAGAAGCATTTGCATGTATGCAGGTATCCTTATGGTGCCATAGTTATGGATGGGAAATATTGGTTGCAAAGTTGGCATTTCTGGATATAATATCAGATATTTTGGACTTATTTTTGTTTCTTTGCATGTTTGATATTTTTTAAAAGGCATATGCTACTGACTACGCTTATGCATATATGTAACATCTTTTGCTAGGATACATGACCACTGCTTTTCCAGAATGTGAAAAGTGAAAGATTGTGACTAAACAAAATTTTAATGTACAGATAATACCACCAGAAATTATTTTAGCCTTTTTAATAAATGTTGTTATTGATGTTAACCTCACCATGGAAAACATTACATATTGTTATGTATATACTAGGTTAATTATTTAAAGACTGAAGTGCAACATAACTAGATTCTAAATAATCTATTTTTCAAAACACACAACAGTCCAAACAGTAAAAGTAAAGTCCAAATTAAGAATATTTTATTCTTAAGAATTGTTTAATTTAAAGTGATTTAGTTGTAATAGATGGTTAGATTCAAAATAGTTTTCAAGAGTATGTACAAAAGATACTATTTTTTTCTAGCATCAGCTAAATTAGACATATTACATTGAGAAAAATGTTTCTCATTTCTTTCCTGTTACCTTTATTGATTTCATTGCAGAGATGTTAACATAGGAAATAGATTATTTTGTTATTTAATTTTACCTTCCAAAAGACAGGAGCAGATGACAAATGTGAGGTTCTTTCCTGTTGGCTTTTTTAAATTAGCTGTTTCAGATTCTAAAAGTTTAGTTCCTAAAGAAGTAACCCTGTAAATTATTTTAATGTCCTCCTCTAGTGCAGGCTCTTTTATGACTCAAGGACTTCAACTCCCAGAATTCCTGAGCCAGCATGCCTCAGCTTGGAAACCTCTCCCTTTCCCCTCAGCATGGCTGGCTCAGGATTTCTGGGAGTTGAAGTCCACGAGTCATAAAAAGGGCCAAGACTGCTTAACCCTGCAATAGGCTTTCAGAGGGAGCTTTTTTTTTTTTTTTTGCAAAAAAAAGGTGCCGGAATGCCATTCTGAGCATTCTATGAGGAAAACAAGACCTGCATACATATATACTTATGTATGTATGTATGTATGTATGTATGTATGTATGTATGTATGTATGTAAGTATGTATATTATTCTGTAACTTTACTTGGTTCAAGGCTCTTCTGTATTCCTTTTGTGAGGAGCCCCATGATTATTGTTTCAACTATCTCCAACTGCTTGGCTTCCTTACTAAAGTGGACATTCTCCCACAACATAAATAACAGCTAAGGGCTTCCTTGGCTTTTACACAAGCACATTCTATACAGACTCACAGTAATGAATGCAAAAATTAAGTTTACAGAATATGTCACATTGCTGAGAATTTATTAGTGAAACAGAAGAAGCAGAATCTGTACCTAATGAACTCCTATTTCCCATATTGGGAGACAAGCAAACTCTCCAGTTCTCCAGACTAATATTTTGATGTGGTAAATGTTGATAACTGATAAGTCATTGCTTCATTACAAATGAGATAAATGTTATTTTCAGAATCCGGTGGAGCCTGTAAATTGTTTCCTTTCATGTATGCCTAATAGTTTATAATTTCCCACTCAAAACCATGGCACACAGCTTAAATCGCATGTGAACATTCAAGCGATCTATCATACCCTCCTTTAACAAGATTTCATACTGTGCTCTGATTTGCTGGTGTTTGCAAAACCTTTTTTTTTACACGATAGGTTACTTCCCTTCCCAGCATTTCTGCACCTTGATTGGCTGTTTGCCAGCAGCTAAGCAACCAAGCTGAAAGAATTTGGAACCAATGGCAGACTGTACAGAGGGGCCCATGAAGGAAGAGGGTCTGGGATCAATTAAAATGCCATGCTTTTCCAGGCCAGTTTCCAGAGCATCTGTACATGATTCCACATAAATTTAGGGAATTAACCATCAGACAAAGGTAAACAGTTCTGTGCTTTGGTTAGAATGGAATTTAAACGAAGGGATGAAATATGACAAGGCTATTCAGCTTGAGGCTAGGCTTACACCATTTCTTTATTATTTTAAATACAGTCATAGGTTGTTGTTGTTATTGTTTATTTTTTTTAAAAAAGGTGAGCAGGAATAGATTGAATCTGACTTATGTTGAAGCCATTTCTCCAGTATGTTCTACCTAGGGATTGTAAAAATGTGCTGTGTGAGAATACATATGAGAGAGGATTTCATATGTGGCAAAATCTTTCTTTAGTAAAATAAAAATAAATACTTATTTCTTAGGTATATAGTCTAGATTTCTTCCAATAACTCCATCTATGTAAATCTTCATTTTCTCCCCCACAACAGCAATTTTATGAGGTAGCTTGGGGTGAGAGAAAGTCTCCCAGTGAGTTCCCAAGGCTGAGGATGGCCTTTCCCAGGCCTAGAGCAATGCCTTAATCATTGCAACAAGCTGGTTCTTTAAAAAAATATTTTTAATCACTTAAAAATATTGAAGTTGCATCACTTTGTACATTTAGAGCCCTAATTGGTAATAGCTCTTCAGCATATTCAAAAGCAACTTTAATAAATAATAATAAAAAACTGTAAGAGCAACTCCGAGGAAAATGCTCACAATTTAGAAAAGTACAGGTCCAGGTGGGTCATTTCTCTACTCATTATAAATATCCATCACTATAATGGCCTTTAAAAAAAGAACATGTAATTTGCAAGCATCTAGAAGCTGAGCAACTCAACACTGTTAAGGGTATGAGCTCTAACTTGATGCTGTTGAGAAGATGAGCTGCACAAAAGCAGACATGAAGGGGAAGACTAAACAGATAATGCAAAGTAACCTGGGTCCTATTCAGTGCTTTTTTTGTAAAAGAAAAAGGTGCCGGAACTCACACATGTCATACAACCCGCCTTGCCTACCCTACAAGGTTCCATCCAAAAAAGGTGCTCGAACTCCGTTCTGAGCGTTCTATGAGAAAAAAAGCCCTGGTCCTATTACATGGGGTGAAAAATGGATTCTCTTGGGTTGGGGTTTGAATGCTGGGAAATGTTTGGTGTTCACTGCACTTTGGGTGGGATTTGTATTCATCCAATGCATATAGACAGTTCAATCTCAATCTCAGAGCCCTGGTGGCGCAGTGGTTAGAATGTAGTACTGCAGGCTACTTCTGCTGACTGCCGGCTGCCAGCAGTTCGGCAGTTCAATTCTCACTGACTCAAGGTTGACTCAGCCTTCCATCCTTCCTGACTCTGTAAACTGCTTAGAGAGGGCTGTAAAGCACTATGAAGAAGTATATAAATCTAAGTGCTATTGCTATTGCTACCTGCTGTCTCCCATTTCAAGAATCTCCATGAAGCTTCAACTTCAAATTGTTGATTTGCTGTATTTAGCTCTATAGCAACTGCACCAAAAAAGGAGGAAAAATAAGTTATGCACAAATTCTGTAGATGGTGAAAGTATTAGATTTAAGAATTGGCTGGTCCTTCTCAAATCCAGGTAAAGTTTGTGATCAAACCACCATCGGCCACTTTAAGCACATACTTGTTTCCTAATCTTTCATTTTGGCATTCACATGGCAATGTTTCATGAACTATCTTAGCTTAGCTGATTTCTTTTATAGAGAAGTTCTATGAGTTAATCTTTTCTCCCAGCCTTCAACTCCATTCAGCCAACTCTTTTGCATTTGGGAAGGGATATAATTATTCTTTATTATCCTTTCTTCCTTATCTGTCTGAAGTTTGCTGTAACTATTTCTCATAACAGAAGCTATTGACACTGCCAAAGAATCAGTTTGGTCTGATAGTTAAGGAACCAGTCTAGAAACCAAGAGAGTGGATTCTAGTCTTACCTTAGATATAAAAGCCAGCTGAGTGACTTTGGACCAATCACTCTCTCTCAGCCCAACTCACTTCACAGGCTGCTTGTTAGGGGAAATAGGACAAAGAAGGATTATTAGGTATGCTTGCTATGTTGACTTATTTATAACATTAATAAAGGTGAGATTTAAAAATCTCAAATAAATAAATTACATTTTGTAACAACTTACAAACACTTTAATAAATTTGCTTTTAAAGACTTTTAACTTATAGATCACACTTCAGCATCTCTCATCCCATCATGCACCCTAAATGCTATACTATGCAGACATAGAATTGTTAAAATTAATTAATGCCACCACAGATTAATAGTTTTCCTATGTTAGATTTGAAAAATTATGGGTGGTGCTCTGAATTGTCCTCTCAGAGGAAGTCAGCTGAATTTTGATCAGCCCCGATTTTCCTTCCTTTTGTTTTAAAAACAGTGCTGTATTTATTGTAGAACATCACTTTGACACAACTCCTCAGAGAAGTGATAGAAAATTTCCTCAAAGCAGTTAGAAAAACCTTCAGATTTCATTCTGGTTTGTGCACTGCTTTCTAAAAAGTGCCCTTCCATTGCAGAACTAGGATTTCCTATAATCTAAATCTTTATCTTGATCCTCCATAGGCAGCTCCTTATCTTTCCTGAGCAAAAGATCAAGTCAAGGGTGTATCTTGTTATATGAAATAGGAATGAGATTATTGGAAGAGCCCAACAATATCAGTGAAGCCATGAAATCAGATGGTCTCTGCAAAAAAATATGTTGCCAGTCTTAAGAACTACCATTCTTAACATTAGCTGAGAATTTTCTACCAGCAAATAAGTATCTAATTGCTAGCCTGTTAAATACGCATGTGTTTAATTCTACCTTTAATTCAAAACATAACAGTAGATTTAAAAAAAAAACCCTTAAGGTATCAAGAGGGGCAGTTTTCATCAGGACTGCAACACTCAATTCTTTCTTCAGTTGTGACTGCAGCAAAAAAAAAAACAACCCTTGAAATTTAAAATCATCATCAACAACATCAACATGGCACTAAGGACAATTGAGTATGCATACTGACTCCAGCATAGCATCTATGCTGAGCAGAATGTCCACCTTAGCTTTTGTCAGTGCTAAGTGCGGGTTTTTATTCTGAACACTCTCTTGAGTTGCTTGTTCTTTCAGGTAATTTGTATAATGCGATTGGAAAGTGAACACAAGCACCCTTTGAAAAATTGCAAGCACTTTCAGAATGTTAAGACTTTCAGACAAAGTCAAACACATTCTTCTGTTGGAGGGTATCTGTATTATAAAAAAAAAAATTCATGAACTACAGGTATAGGGTTCTGTGCGCTGCAACATAGCATAAGGATTTTCTTGTACCCTTATCAAATTGAATTAAGTCTCAGGTCAAACTATTTAGTTCAAGATCTCTTCTGCTATTCAAAGTATACCTGCTACAGATGGGGAATGGAAAATAGGTCTTTAGTTCTTTTCCTTCTCATTTTTTTGTCTTCATATTTCATGAATAAGAGTGAGTGGATGCAGCAGAGAGCATAAATTATAGATACAAATTTATATCTATAAATTAATTATATAAATAAATAGATACAATAAATAAATAAACACTGCCAATACATTTACAGCATTCAGTCCTAATAATTTTAATCCAAGGACGGGATAGCAATGGTGGATAGAAAAGGTCTATATTTCCTACCTTCTATGCAGAAAAAAGAAAAAGTTAAGAAACGTGATGATGAGGTACAGCATTGCTATGTGGCTTTCCCAGGTCCCCTCTTTATATTTCGAGACTACTCATCTTAGTTAGAACTAAAAATGATTCAATGCATTAAAAACTGTGAAATGCAATGTGCTACCTGAGAACCAGTTTGATCTAGAGCTTAAGGCACAAGGCCAGAAACAGGAGATTGGGAGTTTTAATCCTGCCTTAGGCACAAAACCAGCTGGGTGACCTTGGACTTTGGGCTTCTGTTCCCCCTCTGTCTCAACCCTAGGGAGAAAGAGGCAGTGGTCCTATTCAGTGCTTCTGAAATCTTTGCAAGAAAACTGTAGGGACTTTTCCAGGTGGTCACCAGGAGCCAAGATTGATTTGAAGGCACCAAAAAAGGGGAGAGAGAGGGAAAAAAGAAATGTTACCATGTTTCCTAGCAATTCTGTGAATCCACCAGACTCTTGATCACATTGCACTCTTGAAACTTTAGCAAAACACTCTAAGCACCTGAGCTTTAATGGGATAATACTTTTCAAGAAAAAAGAGTCATATAGAAAATAAAAAAAGAAAAGAGAGAGGAAGAGGGGAAGAGAAGAGAAGAGGAGGGGAAGGGAGAGGAGAGGACAAGGCAGTAATTTGCTGAAACACAGGCACAATAAGTAATTTGACTACCATTCACAAATGTAAATTTTCAATCCTTCCTTCATTGTTCCCATAAATTATTCTGTGCTTCGTGACCAGTTCATCTCTCACAATATAGCCCAATTAAAACTGTTGTTAGCCACAATACCTAATTGTAGTTCAGTGCTACATGAGCAGACCTTGAACTCCTGCACTCCATTTTTTTTATCTTTTCCCATTATTATAGCTTCAGGAAGCAGAAAGGAAGCATTCATTTCAGTTTCAGCTAATTGCATGTTGTGTTCTATTTTCTTCTGTTCTGGACTCTAGTTAGTCTTAACTATGCTTAAACTTTATCCATGCAAAACAAAATCAAGATCCATGTTTTGACCTTGGCTTCTTTATAAACAAAAATTAAAACCCATGGATTGAACAATGGCTTCTTTACACATGCCACACTGTAATTTAAACCAGAGATGGTCATGTCACTGGTTATTAGTGAACAGATCTTAAGCAATTGATAGGCGGAAGCAGAGCCAATAGGAAGCCAAACCATTGTCTTTTTTTACAAAACAATAACAAACAAAAAGGTCTGGATAGTTGATGTGGAGTAGAAGAGAAAGAACTGGAGAAGATACAAAGAAATACAAAGACCTGCAAATAGAAGCAGAACAACTGTGGCAAAAGAAAGTAAAGATAGTGCCAATAGCAATAGGTGCCTTCCCAAAACAACTGGTGCACCACTTGGACACCATCGGCATTGTCAAAATTACCATCAATCCATTTCAAAAGGCAGCTTTATTTGGAACAGCCTACATCTTGCAACGATACCTGTAACACCAGGAAATAGCATCTGCCTATCCCAGGTCCTTGGGAAGGACACAATAGGTTGATTAAAAATGGCAAATCCAGTCTAAACATCTGACTGACTGTGCAACCAACCATAATTTATTACATCCATATGTTGCCATGCTCCCAGTGAATCTGTGTGGTTATTGTGCTTTTTTCCCCCTTTTGGCTTCCTTTCCCTTTCTTTCTAATACTTAATATTCCTTCCCTCTTCTTTTTGCAACAGGATAGACTCATCTGGTTGTAAATACTTTTTTGTAATTGGGCTGAAAGTCACATTAAATTAGACTAGCTGTCCATCTCTGCTTTAAACTAGGAGTAACAAATCTGGACAACTACTCTTTTTCCACAATAGCAAAAAATAAGAAACTAAATCTTACAGCCTTAATTTTTCCAGTAGTAGAAATGTAAATTCCCTGTCAGATTCTGCCTGGAAAATTATCACAAATTTGTGCTTCTCCATATCCCTATACAAGTAAATCCTCAACTTACAGCCACAATTGGGATCAAAGTTTCTGTGGTTAAGCAAGATGGTTGATAAGTGAATTTCATCCCTATTTTACAACCTTTTAACCATTTTTTTAAACTGCAGTTGTTAAATAAATTATACAGTTATACTAATCCAGCTTTCCCCATTGACTGCATTTTGGAAACTGGCTGAGAAGATTGCAAATGACAGTCATGTGATTCCAGGACACTGCAACCATTGTAAATAATGCCAGTTGCCAACTGCCTCAATTTTGATTGTGTGACAGTGAGAAAACTGCAACAGTTGTAAGTGCGACAACCAGCTGTAAATCGCTTTTTCAGTGCCCTTGTAATTTTGAAGAAGTTGCTAAACAAATGATTGTATTTTGAGGACTAACTGTGCTGTTTGAGGAGCTGAAGTGTCGCCATTTTGTTGATAGAGAAATAAAGTGCAGAGTAGTTTTCCCAAGGATAAATATAGTCGTAAGCTGGTTCTTCATAAGCATTTTAAATTCCTCTGGCATGAATATTTAAGGCTATTTCATTATATATTGTGTACAATTATACTATAATTTATATTGCTTACCTAAAGCCAGCTAGTGCACTATTGTACGCTCAGGTATCTAGCTTCTCAAACAATAGTCAAAGAGACATCTGTTAATTTCTCTCGTAAATTTATTACCATTTGTACCATACTTCAAAAGTTTGAATGTTTAAATAAAATAATAATTAGCACACAACAAACACAACAACTTATGGAAAATGAAGAAGAAATGAAGCAATTATCATGTAGTGCAACTGTTCTTTTCCCTGTCAAATAATTTCATTTTGAAAATTGCAATATAGTGCCTGGGGCCATAGACAGCCAGCATTTTTTTTCTTTTAATGGCTTAATAAGAGAACTCTGACCTTGAGTATGGATTTAATTATACAGGGAGAATCACTACCTCCTCCACTGTAAGAACATCTATAGCAGGAGTCTCAAATGCCAGGAGACTTGGAAACAATAAGTACTCTCTAAGACGGAGGTCACAAAAGACTACAAAGAAGCTGTCTGAGGAACAATTGATATCTGAGATAAATGTCACTTAAATGCCATATAAACATTTAAAAGAAGACGTTTAATAACTACTGTATGTCAGTGCTGTAATCTAAGGGATATTTCTTTAAAGATTTGGAATTCTAGGTTAGGAAAGTTGACATTAGTCTGTTCTCTGTGAAGCATACCTACAGCCTGAATTTCAGTTTTTAAATATAGTAAACTATAGTAAATATAACATGATTATTTAATAGCAATTATTATGATGATTTAAGCCACTATATCAAACTTCATGAGGAAACATTTCTTGACAATCGGGTTTCCTTTATTTATGTATCCAGATGACCCACTCTGCATAATAAAATTACATTTTGTTGCAGGCTTGATTGTTCCAAATTCCAAATACCTCTTAAAATGATTTGAAATTCAGCTCAAAGAGGGATTGGTATAAGAAGAATATATTTAAAAAGCAAACAACTCATAGATATCAAGAGAATGTTGCTCTGATATTTGTTAAACAGGTAACATAATCGCAACTACCCATTGGCTAATTATACAAGGCGCCTACCTGTTTATTGGGTGGAGCTACTCCAGAAAGAAATTTTATAAATATTTGACAAGTGTGTTTAAAGCAGTTCAAAATGAAAAAGTTGCATCAGAATTAAATTCCCAGAGAGAAGGCAACCATTAGTAGTGAGAGCTATTTTAAATATCCTTACATTGAATAAAAATATTTCTGAAGTGATTTACTGCAGTACATAACAAATTAGGTTGGCAGCTAGTAAGGAATGAATTCATGTTGTAACTCTTATGAAACTTTTCATGTTGTAAGTACATGAAAACTAATACACCTATTTCTGAGTTTTTCAGAGTGATAGTTGCCATTCAGTGGCTCTTTTTAATCCCTTCATGGAAGGTTGAAACAATTACCTTTTCTAACCTTAATAGTGTCCCTTATAAACTCTATTTCTGAGATAAAGAAAGCAAGGATTTTACAAATCTGTGAGTTTTATTGGCCTGTTATAAGCCTTTTGAGGCAAAAATGAGGCCAGGCTATTTGATAAAGAACAACAAAGGCCTAAAAGTACAAAAGTCAACTTTCCTGTTATATGATATATGTCAGTGATACAAGGCTGTTTGAAGACAATGCAGGCAGGACACTGGGCCATCCAACAATAGGCAGTGAATTTAGAGCCAAAGAAACCTACAAAATCCAGCCTCAAAGTTAAGTCAAAGTTTCATTCACAGAACAAGGGATTTTATTTCATTTTATTTGGTCCATGGCATTGTTACATTATCCAGGAGACTACAAAGCTAATGCAAAGTAGTAATTTGGCTACCTGTTTATCAGCTCTGTCAGATACATACTGGAGCACTTCCCATGAAAGAAAGAAAGAAAGAAAGAAAGAAAGAAAGAAAGAAAGAAAGAAAGAAAGAAAGAAAGAAAGAAGGAAGGAAGGAAGGAAGGAAGGAAGGAAGGAAGGAAGGAAGGAAGGAAGGAAGGAAGGAAGGAAGAAGGAAGGAAGGAAGGAAGGAAGGAAGGAAGGAAGGAAGGAAGGAAGGAAGGAAGGAAGGAAGATGAGCAGCTCTTCTTGCAGTGTCATCCAAGACCCTTTCCATCCACCAAAGCTGCCAAGCAAATGGGCATCAAAATGGGGAAGTTTCAGTGCTGGCAGGATTCTAACCGCCATATGAAGTGGCAGATCATCTCCCTACCAAAGTGGTACCGATTTATCTACTCACATTTCAAACTGCTAGGTGGGCAGAAACTGAAGTGAGTGATGGGAGCTCAACCCACCATACAATGCTAGGATTTGAACTATGGGAGCAGACCGTCTCTGGAGATATTAAGCTACTGTACCTCTTCAAGAACAAGGACAAAGCATCTCATAAACAGCAGTCAGAAGAGTTGTTTCAGCAAGGATGGGAGTTTTGAGTACATTCTTAGATCCAGAGTTTCTGGCTTTCCCTAATGAGACAATCTAGCCCTCTACTCTCAGGGGGTCCTGCAGGTCTCTGTTCCTCAGCCTTCTAATGCTGGTGATGTGATTCAAAGTTTGGCACTCTTCTAAGGTCAGGCTCTGATTCCTTGCTATTTGAATTAACAGCTACCTTCCTGGGTTTGGCTTACCATTTACAGGGACTGGGTAATCTCTTGCCTCCTGAACTACAAATTAGGTTCTCCTTCACAGCCTCAAAAATCACAGGAACCCATAACAAATAGAGGGAGATGTTATTTTTTTCAAAGCACACAGTCATAAACTATAACATTATCTAAAGAGAACATTCCACATCTGGAATGCCAGCAAAAAGAGACCTTATTTTATACAGTGTGTGTGTGTGTGTGTGTGTGTGTACTGTATGTATGTATGTGTGTATATACATATACATATACATATACATATACATATACATATACATATACATATACATATACATATACATATACATATACATATACATATACATATACATATACATATACATATACATATACATATACATATACATATACATATAAAAAAGGTAAAGGTTCCCCCGCACGTGCGTGCTAGTCGTTTCCGACTCTAGGGGCCGGTGCTCATCTCCGTTTCAAAGCCGAAGAGCCAGCGCTTGTCTGAGGACGTCTCCGTGGTCATGTGGCCGGCATGACTAGACGCCAAAGGCGCACGGAACGCTGTTACCTTCCCACCGTAGTGGTCCCTATTTTTCTACTTGCATTTTTTATGTGCTTTCGAACTGCTAGGTTGGCAGAAGCTGGGACGAGTAACAGTATATATGTATGTATATATGTATGTATATATGAGACTTCTATTGAAGTTACTGATGTTTGTATGAGGACATACAGTATAGATAAAGACAATATTCAGGTTTCAATAGTCTAGGCAAGAAGAATAAATTATTCAGAGAAAACAGCAGAATGTCAAGAGTTAAGGGTTAACCCTAAACCTATAAATGAACCATCATTTTCTACCTACTCTGTTGATATGTATGGCCATTCCAAGCTATGGAAACTGCTAGGGCAAATTTTCAACATCTGGTTGGCCAGCTCTTTAACTTTATGAAGAAAGAGGAAAATGAATTTAAATAATCATAGAAGCCTTCCTTTCCATAAAGTCTTGCTACTAAGTCCTGCATGAGAGGGAGTCCCCAAGAAAAGGAAGAAGGACAGTGGCAGCCATTACCGAACAGCTTAACTGAAGTCCTCTGTTGAGTGCAGCCAAATGCTCTATGGGAGGGTTCCTGGAGATCTTTTTTTTTTAACCATATGTATTGTATTTATATTGACAATTGTCTCTAGTGTTTGTAGACTATTTTAGGAGAATTGTTATGCAGAAAGGCTAGGTAAAAATAATCATAACAAATACTGAGATAAGTAA